>NC_029790.2:44193355-44202733 GCF_000816755.2 Arachis ipaensis
TCTCCAATCATGATGCTATGGATCATGATGGCCCGATCCACAGTAACTTCAGATCGGTTGCTGGTGAGGATGATGGAGCGTTGTATGAACTCTAACCATCCTCTAGCTACAGGCTTGAGGTCCAGTCTTCTTAGTTGAATTGGCTTGCCTTTGGACTCAATCTTCCATTGAGCTCCTTCCACACATATGTCCATGAGGACTTGGTCCAACCTTTGATTAAAGTTGACCCTTCTAGTGTAGGGGCGTGCATCTCCTTGCATCATAGGCAAGTTAAACGCCAACCTTACATTTTCCGGACTAAAATCTAAGTATTTCCCCCGAACCATGGTGAGATAATTCTTTGGGTCCGGGTTCTTACTTTGATCATGGTTCCTAGTGATCCATGCATTGGCATAGAACTCTTGAACCATTAGGATGCCGACTTGTTGGATGGATTTTGTTAGAACTTCCCAACCTCTTCTTTGGATTTTATGTCGGATCTCTGGATACTCATTCTTCTTGAGCTTGAAAGGGACCTCAGGGATCACCTTCTTCTTGGCCACAACATCATAGAAGTGGTCTTGATGAGATTTGGAGATGAATCTTTCCATCTCCCATGACTCGGAGGTGGAAGCTTTTGTCTTCCCTTTCTCTTTTCTAGAGGATTCTCCGGTCTTAGGTGAAGAAGTGAGTGGAGGTAGGTGGGGATCCTGTGGGGTCCACAGATCCTGAGGTGATCCTGTGGGGTCCACAGATCTTGAGGTGTTCAAGGATTTACAACCTTGCACCAAATTAGGCATGTAAAATGCCCTTGCACACAATTCTGGGCATTCAGCGCCAGATTGGTGCTTGTTCTGGGCGTTGAACGCCCATTTGTTGCCCATTTCTGGCGTTGAACGCCAGAACCATGCTTGTTCTGGGCGTTCAGCGCTAGCTCTTCTCCAGTGTGTGATGTGTATTTTTGTGGAAACGAATTCCAAACACACAACTCACCGGCAAGTGTACCAAGTCGTATCAAGTAATAATAACTCACGTGAGTGGGGTCGATCCCACAGGGATTGAAGGATTGAGCAATTTTAGTTTAGTGCTTGATTTAGTCAAGCGAATCAAGATTTAGTTGAGTGATTTGTAATTAACTGAAATTTAAATTGCATGAAAATTAAAGGGAGAGGGATGATTGCAGTAAAGTAAAGAGAACAGAAAATAAAAGTGCTGAATCTTAAAGAATAAGAAATTAAATGGCAGAAACTTAGAACGCAAGAAATGTAAATTGCAGAATCTTGAAGTGCAAGAAATGTAAATGGCTTGAATTATAACGGGAATTGGGAATTGGATTTGCAGAAATTAGACAAGGAAAAGTAAATTGTGATAAACAGAAAAATAGAAAAGGAATTAAAAAGAAACGGATCTCAACTGGAAATGTAAATGAACTTGGAGACGCATTCAACAGAGAAATTAAAATGAAAACTCCAGATCTCAGGACCCAAGAGACTAGGTAACCAAGTCTAGATCTCAATGCCTTCTTAGATCCAAATTCAGAATTCAATTGCAAGAAAAGTAAAGATCAAGCAGTAGAAGAAAGGAATACAAATATTGATTTTTCAAAAAGTGCAGTAAATAAAACAGAGAGAGAGAGAGATCTCAGGATGGGATTGAAACAGAATTCCTTCAATTCTCCAACACCCAAGATTCAAGCAAAGTGTAAATGAAATTGAAATTAAGAAAACTAAGAGAAAGAGAATTCAATTCCCTTCCCCAAGACTTAGAATCTCCAAATAACTCCTAACCAAAAGCTCTCCCAAAATCACTCAGCGAAAACTAAAAAGGAAAAGCTCCTTTTAAAACTTAAATTCTAAGCTATTTATACACTCTCTTCAAATGATCTTCAAGCCTTGAATTGGGCCTTTGCTCTTGATGGAATTGGGTTGACAAAAGCCTCTGTTGATTGCTTTTGGAGTTGGAGAGAAACCCACTTGTGAACCGGGCCATGAACCAGAAAAGCTTGAGTAAAAGTTTGAGGCAAACTTTTACTCAAGCTTTTCATATCAGCTAGCCTCCCTTACTGTCATCCACGTTTGAGCCAAAGTTTGAGGTCAAACTTTGAGCCAAACGTGGATCCCTCTTGTATGCCTCTTGGGGTGCTAGTTTGTCCTCTTGTCATTGTTGCCAATTTTATGCCCACTATAGACTATTATATATGGATGGAAAGCTCTGAATGTTAGCTTTCTAACCCAATTGGAATCACCTCAATTGGACATCTACAACTCAAGTTATTCTTGTTGGAAGTATACCCCTTCAGGCTGTTGTGGCGCCAACGTTTGCCTAAAAGCTTGAGGTCAAACGTTGGCGCAAGCTTTTGCTCCCTCCAAGGTGTGTTTGTTGTGGTGCCAACATTTGCCTAAAAGCTTGAGGTCAAACGTTGGCGCAAGCTTTTGCTCTTCTCTAGGGTGTATTTGTTGTGGCGCCAACGTTTGCCTAAAAGCTTGAGGTCAAACGTTGGCGCAAGCTTTTGCTCCATTCAGGGTGAATTCAACTCTTCCAAAAGTTTGAGCTAAAGTTTGAGGCAAGCTTTTGCTCAAGCTTTTTGTTCTCTCTTGCTCCTTGCCATTTCTTCTTTCTTCAACCTTCTTCAAATCTCTTTTCACCTATCATCAATCAACCAAGCACATCAAAGCTATGCTCAAAATCATGAGATTGTTATTCTTTCATAATATATAACAATTATAGCACAAAATCTCATGAAAATGCATTAATTTATCCATGGTTGATTGAATCAAAGGAAACAAGAAATTCTACCCAATTGGCTTACTTATGGCTCAAGAAAGTGCATAAAATCAATTGAAAACAAAAGAAAAAGGCTAGTGAAACTAGGCTAAGATGACTTGTCATCACAACACCAAACTTAAAGCTTGCTTGTCCCCAAGCAAGAAAGGAATTATGCTCAAAGGTTCTTTCAATTAAGATGTATTGAAGAATAACTTGTAATGTCCTGTGAGTGAAGTGATTAAGTGATAGTGGGGTGAACTCTAAATTATATGCTCATGCAAGGGCTTCAGTGCTTACTAGTCCTTACATATTGGAAGTCTTAGGTCCTAGGACTTTCATCCAAATGATATCATGGAGATCTCTCTATAGGTAATCACCTTGAAGCAGCTTAGAATTGCGGTACTTTGGCCTTGACTCTAAGTGTCATGTCTCAAAGCGGCTTTTTAGATAAGCTTTCAATCAATACTCCTAAACCAGTTGGTTTTAAGGTATTAGGTGTTAAAGCACCCTAAGGATTTACTTACTCAAGCCTCTCTCTTTGACACAATTCGACCACAAGCATTTACTAGGATAACAACTCTTTGAGTTCTTGTTTCTTTCTTCTTTTCTGCCTAGTAATTGATGCTCAGAGCCTTGGGCCATGTTCTTTTTGTTTTTGTATTTTCTTTATTTTCTTTTGTCTTGTTTGCTGCTTCTTGGATCAATAAATATTTGAGAATCTCCACAACACTTCTTTGAACTTTATGTCCCGCCTATGAGCTCCCATGCAAGTTTTCATAAGCATGCAACCTCAATACATAATCATACAACTAGAACCACCACTTCTCCTAATCTTTTGCTTGCCTCAAAATTGTTTAATTCCTCAATCCCTCTTTTCAAAGAACTTTCATGTGATGCATTTTTGAAATATTGAGTGCAAACAAGTTTTGGAGAGTATAGTGTTGTAAATGAGGTTTTCACATTCCTCTTTCACCTCTTTGATTGATGATGCTAAATCTTCCAAGAGTTTGTATGGTGCTCTGCAGTGATATTGAAAGTTGCTTGTTCCCCAAGCACTTGAAAAATGGTTAGCATGCATGAATTATTTGTGGGCCTTTGAACTTACTTTGGTGTGGGAACACCAAACTTAGTACCTTGCCAATGGTTCTCATGCATCAGATTAACCATGTGTGAAACTCTTTTTCTTTTTCAAAAGCAATAGAACTAAAAACTAGGAAACAGCAGAATAGTTAACTAGTTCATCTAGATGCTTGAAGCTAGCATTATGCAGTAGGTGAGAATATATTTTATGATGAAATTTTTGGTGGAACACCAAACTTAGAGTCCTTCATTCTCCCTTAGATTATTTTGGTGTGTAACACCAAACTTAGCTCCTTGCAACATAGATAAAACTAATTAACCTTTTTATTGAAATAGATATGAAAAGATAGTTACCTCCGGTTGGGTTGCCTCCCAACAAGCGCTCTTTTATTGTCACTAGCTTGACATCTCTCATCCTCGGATCATGGAAGTTGAGGCTTATGTTGCCTTTGGTTTCCTCCTCTCACTATGGGCTTCCTTTCCTCTATTTCTTTTTGTGGAATTCCTCTGTTGTGTCTTTCTTTGATGATTATTTCCTTTTCCATAGCCTTCTCACTTTCCTCCATAACTGCTTTCCCTTTCAACCCAGCAGCTTTTTCGCTGTTCTTTGGGTCATCTTCAGTGGCCCTTAGGACTATATTTGCCCTCCTCTCCCCCGTTTCTGCAAGGTGCCTAGCTAGTTGTTCCATTTGCCTCTCAATTCTTCTAAGTGAGGCCTCTTGGTTCTTGCTTATCATCTCTTGATTTTTCCTTGCTTCTTCCTGCTCTATTATTGTCATCTCTTGAACTTTCACGAACCTTTCCATCATCATTTCTAGAACATAGAGTCTTTGAAAGTTTGGAATTGGTCGTGGTTGTGTTAACTGTGGTGGTTGATGAGAGTCATTTTGGGCGAGTGGTGAGGTAGGATGGGGTTGGAAGTGTGTGTATTGGGGTGGTGCATGATGATTGTTGTTGTGGGGGTAGTTTTTATGCTGGTTTTTGAAGTTAGGGTTGTTGCAGTTGAATTCCCTTGGTCTTTGATTTTGCTTTTCAACCCCCCTCCAGTTGGACTGAGTTCTCCAGGGTGGGATGTACACATCATTCTGAGACCTGTGTTGGAATATGCTAGAGGAACTGTTTGGAGAGTGTGATTGCTCATAACTTTGTTGCTCATGGTTAATTGCTCCAAAACCTTGTTCAGCTTGATTCCACCCGTAAGAGTTTTGAGTTAAGTTGTATGCATGTACTACAGTAGTTCTCAGCTCATTGATTTTTCTGACCATCATGTCTAGTTGTTGTAGAGTTTGCTGATGCATCTGCTTGTTTTGGTTCATGACTGCACGGACATCTTCAATTTCCTTCTCTTGTGTGAATGGTTGCACTTCTGCCTCTGGTTTAACAATTCCCTGAGGTGGTTTCAACTTGGCTAGGAGTTCACTCATTAGTTCTTCTCATCCGATGATGTTTCCTTGTGGGAAAGCTTCAAACCATTGAGCAACGTCGTTCATGGTGACTAGTGGGTGCTTCAAAGTATGGGTTGCATTATCATCTAAAGTGGGGATATTTCTCCCCTGCTTACTGGAATTCGTTGAGTTCTCCTCCATGATCTGCACAATCACAAACAGTCTAAATGAAGATTGAATATACTCATACCAAAATATGGTCAGAGGGTTAGTTGACACAATATGTCAAATAGTTAATAGACTTGGAAGACCAATAGGAGAAAATTGTTTCTCTCGTATATTCAATCAAGCAACGGCATAGGACTCACACAAAGTTAGAAAAACCAAGAAAACTTCACTCTATTGCTAAAGTGGGGTTTTAGTTAGCTTAATCAAAAATTCAAACATTTAGTGGGTTAGTAAAAAGTTAAAGAAACAGAAAAGAAAAAGTGCTTGATCTAGATCTTCACTTCACTTAATCATTGTCAATCTAATCAATCCCCGGCAACGGCGCCAAAAACTTGATGTGTATTTTTGTGGAAACGAATTCCAAACACACAACTCACCGGCAAGTGTACCGGGTCGCATCAAGTAATAATAACTCACGTGAGTGAGGTCGATCCCACAGGGATTGAAGGATTGAGCAATTTTAGTTTAGTGCTTGATTTAGTCAAGCGAATCAAGATTTAGTTGAGTGATTTGTAATTAACTGAAATTTAAATTGCATGAAAATTAAAGGGAGAGGGATGATTGTAGTAAAGTAAAGAGAACAGAAAATAAAAGTGCTGAATCTTAAAGAACAAGAAATTAAATGGCAGAAACTTAGAACGTAAGAAATGTGAATTGCAGAATCTTGAAGTGCAAGAAATGTAAATGGCTTGAATTATAACGGGAATTGGGAATTGGATTTCCAGAAATTAGACAAGGAAAAGTAAATTGCGATAAACAGAAAAATAGAAAAGGAATTAAAAAGAAACGGATCTCAACTGGAAATGTAAATGAACTTGGAGACGCATTCAACAGAGAAATTAAAATGAAAACTCCAGATCTCAGGACCCAAGAGACTAGATAACCAAGTCTAGATCTCAATGCCTTCTTAGATCCAAATTCAGAATTCAATTGCAAGAAAAGTAAAGATCAAGCAATAGAATAAAGGAATGCAAATATTGATTTCTCAAAAAGTGCAGTAAATAAAACAGAGAGACAGAGAGATCTCAGGGTGGGATTGAAACAGAATTCCTTCAATTCTCCAACACCCAAGATTCAAGCAAAGTGTAAATGAAATTGAAATTAAGAAAACTAAGAGAAAGAGAATTCAATTCCCTTCCCCAAGACTTAGAATCTCCAAATAACTCCCAACCAAAAGCTCTCCCAAAATAACTCAGCGAAAACTAAAAAGGAAAAGCTCCTTTTAAAACTTAAATTCTAAGCTATGTATACACTCTCTTCAAATGATCTTCAAGCCTTGAATTGGGCCTTTGCTCTTGATGGAATTGGGTTGACAAAAGCCTCTGTTGATTGCTTTTGGAGTTGGAGAGAAACCCACTTGTGAACCGGGCCATGAACCAGAAAAGCTTGAGTAAAAGTTTGAGGCAAACTTTTACTCAAGCTTTTCATATCAGCTAGCCTCCCTTGCTATCATCCACGTTTGAGCCAAAGTTTGAGGTCAAACTTTGAGCCAAACGTGGATCCCTCTTGTATGCCTCTTGGGGTGCTACTTTGTCCTCTTGTCATCATTGCCAATTTTATACCCACTATAGACTATTATATATGGTTGGAAAGCTCTGAATGTTAGCTTTCTAACCCAATTGGAATCACCTCAATTGGACATCTACAACTCAAGTTATTCTTGTTGGAAGTATACCCCTTCAGGCTGTTGTGGCGCCAACGTTTGCCTAAAAGCTTGAGGTCAAACGTTGGCGCAAGCTTTTGCTCCCTCCAGGGTGTGTTTGTTGTGGCGCCAACGTTTGCCTAAAAGCTTGAGGTCAAACGTTGGCGCAAGCTTTTGCTCTTCTCCAGGGTGTATTTGTTGTGGCGCCAACGTTTGCCTAAAAGCTTGAGGTCAAACGTTGGCGCAAGCTTTTGCTCCATCTAGGGTGAATTCAACTCTTCCAAAAGTTTGAGCTAAAGTTTGAGGCAAGCTTTTGCTCAAGCTTTTTGTTCTCTCTTGCTCCTTGCCATTTCTTCTTTCTTCAACCTTCTTCAAAGCTCTTTTCACCTATCATCAATCAACCAAGCACATCAAAGCTATGCTCAAAATCATGAGATTGTTATTCTTTCATAATATATAACAATTATAGCACAAAATCTTATGAAAATGCATTAATTTATCCATGGTTGATTGAATCAAAAGAAACAAGAAATTCTACCTAATTGGCTTACTTATGGCTCAAGAAAATGCATAAAATCAACTGAAAACAAAAGAAAAAGGCTAGTAAAACTAGGCTAAGTTGACTTGTCATCAGGGTGCAATTCTGGCGTTCAAACGCCCAGATGCTGCCCATTTGGGGCGTTCAGCGCCAGAACCATGCTCTGTTCTGGCGTTGAACGCCAGCCAGATGCTTCTTGCTGGCGTTTAAACGCCTGTTTTTGATTCCGTTTTCAATTTTTATATTTATTTTGGGACTCCACATGATCATGAACCTAATAAAACATGAAAGAACAAGAAAAATAAAATTAGATAAAAATTGGGTTGCCTCCCAACAAGCACTTCTTTAATGTCAATAGCTTGACAGTGGGCTCTCATGGAGCCTCACAGATCAGATGAGCATTGTTGAGACTCCCCAACACCAAACTTAGAGTTTGGATATGGGAGTTCAACACCAAACTTAGAGTTTGGTTATGGCCTCCCAACACCAAACTTAGAGTTTGACTGTGGGGGCTCTGGTTGACTCTGTTTTGAGAGAAGCTTTTTATGCTTCCTCTCCATGTTTACAGAAGGATAACCTTGAGTTGTAAACACAAGGGAGTCCACATTCAATTGAAGGACTAATTCACCAAGTCTCAATACCAAATAATTTGGCATTCAGCTTCATGATTGCACCAAGAAACTTGGCAGCTTGCTCTTCAGTAACATCCTCAGTCTCTTCAGAAGAGGAATACTCATCAGAGCTCATGAATGGCATAAGGAGATTTAATGGAATCTCTATGGTCTCTGGATGAGCCTCAGAATCTTTTGGTTCCTCAGAGGGAAACTCCTTATTGATCACTAGACGTCCCAGGAGGTCTTCCTCTTTGGGATTCACGTTCTCTCCCTCCCTTACAGGTTCGGCCATGGTAATTAATTCAATGGCCTTGCACTTTCCTTTTGGATTTTCTTCTGTATTGCTTGGGAGAGTACTAGGAGGGATTTCAGTAATCCTTTTACTTAGCTGGCCCACTTGTGCTTCCAAATTTCTAATGGAAGACCTTGTTTCATTCATGAAACTCACAGTGGCCTTAGATAGATCAGAGACTAAGTTTGCTAAATTAGAGGTATTTTGTTCAGAGTTCTCTGTCTGTTGCTGAGTGGATGATGGAAAGGGTTTACTATTGTTAAACCTATTTCTTCCACCATTATTAAAGCTTTGTTGAGGCTTTTGTTAATCCTTCCATGAGAGATTTGGGTGATTTCTCCATGATGGATTATATGTGTTTCCATAAGGTTCACCCATATAATTTACCTCTGCTATTGTAGGGTTTTCAGGATCATAAGCTTCTTCTTCAGAAGATGCCTCTTGAGTACTGTTGGATGCAGCTTGCATTCCATTCAGACTTTGAGAAATCATATTAATTTGCTGAGTCAATATTTTATTCTGAGCCAATATAGCATTCAGAGTATCAATTTCAAGAACTCCCTTCTTCATAGGTGTCCTATTATTCACAGGATTCCTTTCAGAAGTGTACATGAACTGGTTATTAGCAACCATGTCAATGAGTTCTTGAGCTTCTGCAGGCATTTTCTTTAGGTGAATGGATCCACCTGCAGAGGTATCCAATGACATTTTAGCTAATTCAGACAAACCATCATAGAATATATCCAGGATGGTCCATTCTGAAAGCATGTCAGAAGGACACTTTTTGGTCAGTTCTTTGTATCTCTCCCAAGCTTCATAGAGGGATTCACCTTCTTTCTGTCTGAAGGTCTGAA
>NC_029790.2:44203727-44209566 GCF_000816755.2 Arachis ipaensis
CCTATTCGAAAATTTCTGAAAGGTGCTTGCTGGATTGTTGTAATTTAGCTTCTCTTAGTTTCCTCTTCAGAGTCCTTTCAGGTTCTGGATCTGCTTCAATAAGAATATTCTTGTCCTTGCTCCTGCTCATATGAAAAAGAGGGAAGAGAAAAATAATAATAATAGGGATCCTTTTTACCACAGTATAGAGGTCCCTGTGTGAGTAGGTGAATAAATAAATAGAAGGAGATAAGAGAGAGAGAATTTTCGAAAATAATTTTTGAAAAAGAGTTAGTGATTTTTGAAAATAGTTTTTGAAAAAGGTTAGTAATTTTTCAAAAATTAAAATAAAAAATTAAAATAATTAGTTAATTAAAAAGAAATTTTGAAAAAGAGGGAAGATATTTTCGAAAATTAGAGAGAGAGAGTTGGTTAGGTTGTTTTGAAAAAGATAAGAAACAAACAAAAAGTTAGTTAGTTAGTTGAAACAAATTTGAAAATCAATTTTGAAAAGATAAGAAGATAGGAAGTTAGAAAAGATATTTTAAAATCAAATTTTTGAAAAATATATGATTTTGAAAAAGATAAGATAAAAAGATTTTTTTTGAAAAGATATGATTGAAATTAGTTTTAAAAAAGATTTGATTTTTAAAATCACAATTAATGACTTGATTCAAAAGAAATCACAAGATATGATTCTAGAACTCGAAGTTTGAATCTTTCTTAACAAGCAAGTAACAAACTTGAAATTTTTGAATCAAACATTAATTGCTGATGTTATTTTCGAAAATTAGGAGGTAAAAATAAGAAAAAAATTTTTGAAAAAAATTTTTTAAATTTTCAAAAATAACTAAGAAAAATGAAAAAGATTTGATTTTTGAAAAAGATTTTGAAAAAGATAAGATTTTTAAATTGAAAATTTGATTTGACTCATAAAAACAACTAGATTTTAAAAATTTTTGAAAAAGTCAAATCTAATTTTCGAAATTTTAAGAGAGAAAAAGGGGAAGATATTTTTTTTATTTTTGATGAGAGAGAAAAACAACAAAATGATGCAATGCATGAAAATTTTTAGATCAAAACAATGAATGCATGCAAGAACACTATGAATGTCAAGATGAACACCAAGAACACTTTGAATGTCATGATGAACATCAAGACTTATTTTTGAAAATTTTTATATGCAAAGAAAACATGCAAGACACCAAACTTAGAAATCTTTCATGTTTAGACACTATGAATGCAAAAATGCACATGAAAAATAAGAAAACACACAAAACATGAAGACATCAAGATCAAACAAGAAGACTTACCAAGAACAACTTGAAGATCATGATGAAGAACACTATGAATGCATGAATTTTTCGAAAAATGCAAGATGAACATGCAATTGACACCAAACTTTAAATCTGACTCAAGACTCAAACAAGAAATACAAAATATATTTTTTTTTTATTTTTATGATTTTATGATTTTTCTTTGTATTTTCTTATAATTTTTTTTGAAAATCATTTTGAAAAAGAAAAATAAGGATTCCAAAATTTTTAATATGAATTCCAGGAATCTTATGCTCTTTAGTCTAAAGCTCCAATCAAAGGGTCAGGCATGGCTTAATAGCCAGCCAAGCTTTAGTATGTAATATGAGAGTAATTCATTCAATTTTAAGCCAAAACCTCAGTCCAAAAGAATTTAGACATGGCTCTACAGCCAGCCAGGTTTCAACATGCTTCATGAAACACTAGAATTCATTCTTAAAAATTCTGAAGAAAAATATATTTTTGAAAACATTTTTATTTTAAAATTTTTTTCAAAAACAGATGAGAAATTTTTGAAAGGTTTTTGAAAAATTTTTGAAAATAAAACAAAAAGAAAATTACCTAATCTGAGCAACAAGATGAACCGTCAGTTGTCCAAACTCGAACAATCCCCGGCAACGGCGCCAAAAACTTGGTGCACGAAATTGTGATCATCAATGGCGCCATTGATGAGCGGATAATTTATACGCTTTTTGGCATTGTTTTTAGTATGTTTTTAGTAGGATCTAGTTACTTTTAGGAATGTTTTCATTAGTTTTTATGTTAAATTCACATTTCTGGACTTTACTATAAGTTTGTGTATTTTTCTGTGATTTCAGGTATTTTCTGGCTGAAATTGAGGGACTTGAGCAAAAATCAGATTCAGAGGTTGAAGAAGGACTGCTGATGCTGTTGGATTCTGACCTCCCTGCACTCAAAGTGGATTTTCTGGAGCTACAGAACTCAATATGGCGCGCTTCCAATTGCGTTGGAAAGTAGACATCCAGGGCTTTCCATCAATGTATAAGAGTCCATACTTTGGCCGAGTTTAGACGATGTAAAAGGGCGTTGAACGCCAGTTCTACGTTGCTATCTGGAGTTAAATGCCAGAAACAAGTCACAAACCAGAGTTGAACGCCAGAAATACGTTACAACCTGGCGTTCAACTCCAGAAAGAGCCTCTGCACGTGTAACATTCAAGCTCAGCCCAAGCACACACTAAGTGGGCCCCGGAAGTGGATTTATGCATCAATTACTTACTTCTGTAAACCCTAGTAGCTAGTTTATTATAAATAGGACCTTTTACTATTGTATTAGACATCTTTGGATCATTTTTAGATCTTTGGACACCTGGTTCTTAGATCAGAGGGGCTGGTCTCTCGGCCATGCCTGAACCTTTCACTTGTGTATTTTCAACGGTAGAGTTTCTACACTCCATAGATTAAGGTGTGGAGCTCTGCTGTTCCTCAAAGATTAATGCAAAGTACTACTGTCTTTCTATTCAATTCAACTTATTCCGCTTCTAAGATATCTATTTGCACCCAAGAACATGATGAATGTGATGATTATGTGACGCTCATCATCATTATCCCTTATGAACGCGTGCCTGACAAACACTTCCATTCTACATGCAAACAAGCTAGAATGAATATCTCTTGGATCTCTTAATCAGGATCTTTGTGGTATAAGTTAGAACCCATGGATGGCCATTCCTAAGGTCCGCAAAGTCTAAACCTTGTCTGTGGTATTCCGAGTAGGATCCGAGAAGGGATGGCTGTGACGTACTTCAAACTCGCGAGTGCTGGGCGTAGTGACAGACGTAAAAGGATAGTAAATCCTATTCCAGTATGATCGAGAACCTCAAATGATTAGCCGTGCCGTGACAGAGCATTTGGACCATTTTCACAAGAGGAGGGGATTGTAGCCACTGACAACGGTGATGCCCTTGCATAAAGCTTGCCATGGAAAGGAGTAAGACTGATTGGATGAAAACAGCGGGAAAGCGGCGGTTAAGAGGAACGAATGCATCTCCATACACTTATCTGAAATTCTCGCCAATGATTTACATAAGTATTTCTATCCTTATTTTCTGTTTAATTAGTATTATTTTCAAAAACTCCATAATCAATTATTATCCGCCTGACTGAGATTTACAAGGTGACCATAGCTTGCTTCATACCAACAATCTCCGTGGGATCGACCCTTACTCACGTAAGGTTTATTACTTGGACGACCCAGTGCACTTGCTGGTTAGTTGTATCGAAGTTGTGACAACTTATGAATTGAGATTAGAGCACCAAGAGATCACAATTTCGTGCACCAAGTTTTTGGCGCCGTTGCTGGGAATTGTTCGAGTTTTCGTCAAGCTTTTGGTCCGGTAACATCAGTGCCAAATTTTGATCCGGCAACAACACCAAGTTTTTGGCGCCGTTGCCGGGGATTGTTCGAGTTTGGACAACTGACGGTTCATCTTGTTGCTCAGATTAGGTAATTTTCTTTTTGTTTTATTTTCAAAAAATTTTTCAAAAATCTTTCAAAATTTTCTCCTTTGTTTTCGAAAAAAAAAATTTTTTAAATAAAAATGTTTTCAAAAATTTTATAATTTTATTCAAAATTTTTAAGAATGAATTCTAGTGTTTCATGAAGCATGTGAAGCCTGGCTGGCTGTAAAGCCATGTCTAAATTCATTTGGACTGAGGCTTCTAATTTGTTATCAAGAGCAAGCTAGTTGTTGCTAATCCACCTGCTGTTGTTCCTGATTTACATACTAAAGCTTGGCTGGCTATTAAGCCATGCCTGACCCTTTGATTGGAGCTTTAGACTAAAGAGCATAAGATTCCTGGAATTCATATTAAAAATTTTGGAATCCTTATTTTTCTTTTTTCAAAATGATTTTCGAAAAAAAAATTAAAGGAAAATACAAAAAAATCATAAAATCATTAAAATCAAAAATATTTTTTGTGTTCTTGTTTGAGTCTTGAGTTAGGTTATAAGTTTGGTGTCAATTGCATGCTCATCTTGTATTTTTCGAAAATTTCATGCATTCATAGTGTTCTTCATGATCTTCAAGTTGTTCTTGGTAAGTCTTCTTGTTTGATCTTGATGATTTTTTGTTTTGTGTTATATGGTGTTTTTCATATGCATTCCTGAATTCTTTATGTCTAAGCATTAAAGAATTCTAAGTTTGGTGTCTTGCATGTTTTCTTTGCATTAAAAATTTTTCAAAAATATGTTCTTGATGTTCATCATGATCTTCATAGTGTTCTTGGTGTTCATCTTGACATTCATAGCATTCTTGCATGCACTCATTGTTTTGATCCATAACTTTCATGCATTGCATCATTTTGCTTGTTTTTCTCTCTCATCATAAAAATTCAAAAATAAAAAAATATCTTTCCCTTTTTCTCTCATCAAATTAGAAAATTAGATTTGACTTTTTTTTAAAATTTTTAAAATCTAGTTGTTTTCATGAGTCAAATCAAATTTTCAATTTAAAAATCTTATCTTTTTCGAAATCTTTTTCAAAAATCAAATCTTTTTCAAATTCTTTTTAGTTATTTTCGAAAATTTCAAAAATATTTTTCAAAATCTTTTTCTTAATTTTACATCATAATTTTCGAAAATAACAATAACAATTAATGTTTTGATTCAAAAATTTCAAGTTTGTTACTTGCTTGTTAAGAAAGATTCAAACTTTGAGCTCTAGAATCATATCTTGTGATTTCTTGTGAATCAAGTCATTAATTGTGATTTTTAAAATCAAATCTTTTTCAAAAACTAATTTCAATCATATCTTTTCAAAAATATCTTCTTATCTTATCTTTTTCAAAAATTTGATTTCAAAAGATCTTTTCTAACTTCCTAACTTCTTATCTTTTCAAAATTTGTTTCAACTAACTAACTAACTTTTTGATTGTTTCTTATCTTTTTCAAAACCACCTAACTAACTCTCTCTCTCTAATTTTCAAAAATGTCTTCCTTCTTTTTCAAAAATTTCTTTTTAATTTACTAATTATTTTTAATTTTTTATTTTAATTTTCGAAAAAAACTACTAACCTTTTTCAAAAACAATTTTCGAAAATCACTAACTCCTTTTCAAAAATTATTTTCGAAAATTCTCCCTCTCTCTCATCTCCTTCTATTTATTTATTCATCTACTAACATCTCCTCATCTTCACCCCTATTCCTTTTCTTCTTCTACTAACAATAAAGAACCTCTTTACTGTGACATAGAGGATTCCTCTTCTTTTCTTTTTCTCTTCTCTTTCTTATGAGCAGGGACAAAGAAAAAGGCATTCTTGTTGAAGCTGATCCAGAACCTGAAAGGACTCTGAAGAGAAAACTAAGAGAAGCTAAATTACAACAATCCAGAGACAACCTTATTGAAAATTTCGAACAAGTAAAGGAGATGGCAGCCAAACCCAACAACAATAATGCAAGGAGAATGCTTGGTGACTTTACTGCACCTAATTCCAATTTACATGGAAGAAGCATCTCCATTCCTACCATTGGAGCAAACAATTTTGAGCTGAAACCTCAGCTAGTTTCTCTGATGCAGCAGAACT
>NC_029790.2:44210160-44220506 GCF_000816755.2 Arachis ipaensis
ACCTTCAGACAGAAAGAAGGTGAATCCCTCTATGAAGCTTGGGAAAGATACAAGCAGCTGACCAAAAAGTGTCCTTCTGACATGCTTTCAGAATGGACCATCCTGGATATATTCTATGATGGTTTATCTGAGTTATCAAAGATGTCATTGGACACTTCTGTAGGTGGATCCATTCACCTAAAGAAAACGCCTGCAGAAGCTCAAGAACTCATAGACATGGTTGCTAATAACCAATTTATGTACACTTCTGAGAGGAATCCTGTGAGTAATGGGACGCCTATGAAGAAGGGAGTTCTTGAAATTGATACTCTGAATGCCATACTGGCTCAGAATAAAATATTGACTCAGCAAGTCAATATAATTTCTCAGAGTTTGAATGGAATGCAAGCTGCATCCAACAGTACTCAAGAGGTGATGAGCGGATATTTTATACGCTTTTTGGGGATAATTTCATATAGTTTAGAGTATGTTTTAGTTAGTTTTTAGTCTATTTCTAGTAGTTTTTAGGAAAAATTCATATTTCTGGACTTTACTATGAGTTGTGTGTTTTTCTGTAATTTCAGGTATTTTTCTGGCTGAAATTGAAGGAGCTGAGCAAAAATCTGATTCAGGCTGAAAAAGGACTGCTGATGCTGTTGGATTTTGACCTCCCTGAACTCAAAGTGGATTTTCTGGAGCTACAGAACTCGAAATGGCATGCTTCTAATTGTGAAAAGAAAAGCTCCTCAAAAACTTAAATCCTATACTATTTATACACTTTCTTCAAATGGTCTTCAATCCTTCAATTGGGCCTTTGCTCTTGATGGAATTGGGTTGATAGAGGCCTTGGTTGATTGCTCTTGGAGTTTGGAGAAGAACCGAAGTGAACCGGGTTTGGAATCATGTAAGCTTGAGTAAAAGTTTGAGTAAAAATTTGAGGCAAACTTTTACTCAAACTTTTCATATCAGCCACCCCATTTTGCTGCTACCAACGTTTGAGCCAAAGTTTGGGGTCAAACTTTTTATCCTTGGCTATTATTTTGTTCATAAGCTTTATTTGAGTGTCATGTGTAGCAAGTTCATTTTCTTTTCTTTATACTTGACACATTATTCACTATAGACACTTGGCTCACATTCCTTCTTAGAACATTGATGCCCAGCACCTCTTTGGGCTACTAAATGCCTTGTAGATAGGTTGCTCTTGATAGTGGACTTTCAGCTGATGATCCCGGGTTAGTTAACCCAAGTCACCAAGTGTTGATGCACTCCAAAGAGCTTAATAATCCAAGCAGATCCTAATACAAAGACACCACAGGCATCTATTCTAAGGTTCAAGCTATTGGTGTCCAGCTTTGTTTCTTTTTGTTTTTCTTTTGTTCTGCCACTCTTTGGCTATTTCTTTTTCTCCCCTTTTTTCTTTCTTTTTGTTTTTCTGTCTAACCAAGGACTTTTATTTGATTGAGATTCATAGACAGTAGGCCACTCTATACTTAGAAGGAGACATCCTAGTTCTTTTATTCATTAAAGTGAGCTATTATACAATCACACACACACACCACCACTTACTTTTATTGTACTTCTATCTAACAGAGAACTATCTCACTTCACATTCAAACATTTCTTTTATTGAATTAAAGATGCAGGGGACATAACATGCTTTTGTTCAGTGAAAGTAAACACACAAGCACACACATAGACTAGCTTACTTATTTTAAGAGAAACAAACATGATGCAAAGACTATTAATTATAATAACTACTTAAAGATGCAAGGACAACTTAAAACAGACACAATGCATGCTTTTTCTTTGTAGTGATGAACAAGGAGCAAGTCCACCTTTCATTTGTCATGCTTTTTCTTTCTTCTTTCATACACCTGGTTGCTGGTGTTCCCTGTGTCCATGTCTGTTGTTTGTTGACCCCGCCAGAACCCAGCTTTATTCATCGCCTCCTCTACTCTATCTTCAAGTCTCATAGCATTGCTTACTTCTATCTCACTTCTCTTTTTGAAGAATTCGTCGAAAGTTGGAAATGCAGGATCCATGTTGTGCAGATGTTTTCCAATATAGTTCAGTTTGATTTGTCCATTTATGTTGTAATCGGCTTAGACTTCATATCTTGCATCTTGGAGAGTTGTAAACTCTTTGAGAGCTCTCATGGTTTCGGCTTGCATTTGTGCTAACTTTCCAAATGATTCATGAGATTGAAAAGCATGCTCTTCTTGCATCACAAGGAATTTTGACTCAAATTCACTTTGTTTGTTCATCATTCTTAGCTCCCGTTCTTCTTGCTCTTGTTGGTTTTTCATGTATAGTGAATGGTATTCCTCTTGCCTTTCTTCAATTCTCATGTACTGTTGTGATAATCTTCCAATTGCTTCCTGCATCTGAGTCATGTCCAGATTGTTATGTAGGGGAATGTGCGGCTGTTCCTCCTCCTCTTGTGGCTCTTCCTCCTCTTGTAACTCATCTTCCTCCATTGGTTCTTCTCTTTGTCTTCTTCCATGTGGTCTTCGGCCTTGATGTGCTTCAGGAGCCATCATCATTCTTTCAATGGTTATAGGCATGGCCTGGCTCAACCACGTTGGGTTCTCCTCCTCCATTGGTACTTTAGCTTTTGCGCACAACCTCCAAATGGTACTTGGATAGTATAACCAAGACCCGGCCGAGTTCTTCTCAGCAAGCTTTTGAATGTCTTTTGCCAGGATTTCATGAACTTTTACCTCTCCTCCCACAATGATGCAATGCAACATAACAGCTCTCTTCCTGTTGACTTCTGAGGTGTTTACTGTGCCCAGAATTGATCTTTTCAACAACTCATACCATCCCTTTGCTTCCGGGGTAAGGTTACCTCTCTTTAGATACTTGTATTTGTTCTTGTCATCTCCTTCCCACTCTGAGTTCTCCATACAAATATCTCTAGCAATCCCATCATAATCCGGATCACCATTTACCCTTTGGTGGTATCCCGGTTCACTAAAGTGGACTGATTTTAGTCCCAAGACTTTCTTGATTGCATCCGAGCTAAAGTCTACTTCCACTCCCCGCACATAGCTTTTGTATGTTAGGGCCTCACTCATGTCAAGCCTTGAGACATTGGCATAGAACTCTCTTATGATATTAGCATTGATCCGGGTGATTGGTGATATGAGTTCCTCCCACCTCCTCTTTCGAATTTTGTCCTTCATTTCTTGGCATCCATCATCCGGCAGCAAGAGTGGAATTTCTGGATATATCTTCTTCTCATTCATCCATTCAATTTGCATCTGATGTTACCGAGATTTGAATCTCCATCGGTCATATTCAGGGGTGCTCTTCTCCACCATGGGATCTTTCCCTCTTCTTCGTTTGGTTCTTGAGGAAGAGGCCATGATCACTTGGTTGTTTGAGACTCTTGAGGTTTAAGGGAGTGTGAAGAATATTGGATATTTTGATGTATATTTAGAGCAAGAAGAGATTTGAGGCTGAGCTTATTATGATGAGAAATGATGAAAGGACTGGAGTTTAAATGGTTGTGGTGCAAGGATTCGGTCATATGCATGGCTTGAAGGTGGTGTGTCATTTAAATGAACAATGAAGGGCTAGGATGCCATTGGATACTATGTGAATCAAAGGTGTGCATGTAAGGATGAATGAAGACAAATCTTGCTTCTTCAATTGCCTTTGCCGTGATCCTCTCAAGGAGTTGCAGATTCTCCTTTTGAGGCATGTGATGAGATTTTGTCCTCATGCTATGCTTTCCTTTGTCTTGTCTTTTTCATTGAGTGTTCTTTGACCACCTAGTCATCACAACAAGACAACAAGCATTAGTTTTATCAAACTGTGGCAAGAGTGCTTCTTTTCATTAACACTATATGAATAACCATTCCTTATATCCATTTGAACCGTGACTTTCCTTGGAGAACACCAAACTTAATGTTTGGTCATATAGTTGAAAATATGTGTTTCTTCCTCCAACTAGTGAAATTGAAATCCCAATGTCATTCTTGGTTAAATGTTTATAAGAAATGTTTTCATCATAATTTTCCTTTTTCTCTCCCTTTTTTTTTCTTTTTTTTTTTCATGAAGGATCAATTGTGTCCCCAAATCCGTGCATCAAAGTTTGATGAACACCAAACTTGTCTCTTGCTTAAGGGGTAAATGTGAGATACTAGTAGTAAATCACAATTGATGCCTTCATCACAGAATAAGATTTCTTTTTAATTGAAAAGTCTCAGTAAGAGATAATGTATGATCATTGATGCATGATTTTTTTTTTTTAATTTTCATGAGAAGAGAAACACCAAACTTAGTGTTTGGTCATATGCTAGGCATATAGTATGAAAATGTTTGTAACACTGGTTTGGTGTGCTTGAAGGCACACCAAACTTTAGAAGTCTTAGCATATGTAAAAAAATTTTGCATGCATTCATTAAGTACGTCCATGAAAAGAAAAAAAATTCATGCTCAGGTGATCATAGCTTATTGAATCTAAAATGACAATAATCTTAAATCATGGGTTGCCTCCCATGGAGCGCTCTTTTATTGTCACTAGCTTGACATTGGAGCTTTCTTTTATGGTGGTTGAGGATTGTAGTGCCTCAACTTGTCTCCCCTGACTGTGATCCTCCTCTTTGTTCTCTGGTGTTCAATTTTGGCATGTTCCAACGAGATTATGTTGCTGACAGTGTAATAGTCATCAGTCTGTTGGCTTGCTCCCAGTTGTTGATATATCAATTGCACTTTGTCACCTTTGGAAAGCCCCTCTGTTGGAATCTTCCTGTTCTTCCAACCCCTTTTTGTTTTGTTTCTGCGTTTCATCCCCTTTTTTGTTGATCTTTCTTTTATGGCTGTAGACTTACCTTGGGGATTTCTCTCTTCAGTGGCTAATACTCTAATATCCTCTTGGACTTTTTCATCCTTCTGCACAATCTTTTGCCTTGGGATATTGTTGTGAATCACCTTGTCAATTTCCATAGAGTCCCTCCTCTTATTACTAAACTGGGCTTCTAGTAATACCTTCAGAGTGACACTCTTATCATGCATCTTGAGAGTTAGTTCTCCTTGCTCTATGTCTATGATAGCTCTAGCAGTGGCCAAGAATGGCCTTCCCAGTATAATAGAGTCACCATCATCCCCATCTGAATCTAGAACCACAAAATCTGCAGGGTATATGAAATTGTCCACCTTGACCAGAAGGTTTTCAATCATACCCCTGGAGTATAGCGTTGACTTATCTACTAGCTCTAGAGATATCTGTACCGGTTTAACTTCCTCTATATGCAACTTTTTCACCAAGGAGGATGGTATTAAGTTGATACTTGCTCCTAGATAACTCTCCTCTGGGGTGGGTTGTTATTGTTGTTGTCTGCTCCATCAGGTGGATTGGTTGAATGTTCCTCCATATCTTGGAATTCTTCTTCTGATTCCTCTTCTCCAACAATATTTTTCCCTCTTTCAGCTCTTCTTAACCTCTTGAGAGTTCTTTCATCTTGTTCATGAAAGGTGGGTGTGGTTTTTCTTGTACCTGACATACAAGCAGAACATAAGAAACACACAGACCAGTGACACTTCAATCTACTGCTAGAATGAAGTTTTAGTTAGCTTAAGCAAAAATTCAAACAGTTAGTGGGTTAATTGAAAATTAAAGGACAGAAAAGAAAAAGTGTTTGATCTAGATCTCCACTTCACTTAATCATTGTCAATCTAATCAATTCCCGGCAACGGCGCCAAAAACTTGATGTGCGGAAAACGATCCGACACAAAACTCACCGGCAAGTGCACCGGGTCGCATCAAGTAATAAAAACTCACGGGAGTGAGGTCGATCCCACAGGGATTGAAGGATTGAGCAATTTTAGTTTAGTGGTTGATTTAGTCAAGCGAATCAAGATTTGGTTGAGTGATTTGTGATTTGCAGAATTTAGATTGCATGGAAAGTAAAGGGAATGGGTAAATTGCATTGAATTTAAAGAGAACTGAAATTTAAAGTGCTGAATCTTAAAGAACAAGAAATTAAATGGCAGAAACTTAGAATGCAAGAAATGTAAATTGCAGAATCTTAAAGTTCAAGAAATGTAAATGGCTTGAATTGTAAAGGGAATTGGGAATTGGATTTGCAGAAATTAAACAAGGAAAAAATTAAATACAACAAACAGAGAAATAGAAGATAACTTGGATTAAATCGGATCTAAAAACAGAATTGTAAATGAGCATGAAAAGCGTTAAACAGAGAAAGTAAAATGAGAATTTAGATCTCAGGACTCAAGAGACTAGATAACCAAGTCTAGATCTCAATGCCTTCCTAGATCCAACAAGAACAATTGTAAAGGAATTGTAAATTGTAAATTGCAGAGAAAGTAGAAGGCAGAAGCAATTAACCAAAATGGAAATTCAATTATGCAGTAAAATGAAACAGAGAGATCTCAGGATGAGATTGAAACAGATTTCCTTCAATTCTCCAACCCAAGATCCAAGACAAGGAAAGTAAAGAGTGCTGGGCAAGAACAAGGAAGAAGAGAGATCAATTCTCCTCCCAAATTCCCTTGAATTAAAACAACAATGCCAAGAAAATGTAAAGTGAGCTCTCTACTAAGTGTACTAATCAAAACCGAAAAGAAAAGCTCCTCAAAAACTTAAATCATATGCTATTTATACACTTTCTTCAAATGGTCTTCAAGCCTTCAATTGGGCCTTTGCTCTTGATGGAATTGGGTTGATAGAGGCGTTGGTTGATTGCTCTTGGAGTTTGGAGAAGAACCGAAGTGAACCGGGTTTGGAATCATGTAAGCTTGAGTAAAAGTTTGAGTAAAAGTTTGAGGCAAACTTTTACTCAAACTTTTCATATCAGCCACCCCATTTTGCTGCTACCAACGTTTGAGCCAAAGTTTGGGGTCAAACTTTTGCTCAAACGTTGGCTCCCCCTTGCACACTCATGGCGCCAACGTTTGCCAAAAAGTTTGAGGCAAACGTTGGCGCAAGCTTTTGCTCTCCAGGGTGTGTTGTTCATGGCGCCAACGTTTGCCAAAAAGTTTGAGGCAAACGTTGGCACAAACTTTTGCTCTCCAGGGTGTTGATTTGTGATGCCAAAAGTTTGCCAAAAAGTTTGAGGCAAACTTTTGCTCAAGCTTTTTGCTCCCTGGTTTGTCCTTACTCACGTAAGGTTTATTACTTGGACAACCCAGTGCACTTGCTGGTTAGTTGTATCGAAGTTGTGACAACTTATGAATTGAGATTAGAGCACCAAGAGATCACAATTTTGTGCACCAGCCATCAACATGGTACGCTCAATTGTAATCTCAACTTTTTATCACAACTTCGATACAACTAACCAGCAAGTGCACTGGGTCGTCCAAGTAATAAACCTTACGTGAGTAAGGGTCGATCCCACGGAGATTGTTGGTATGAAGCAAGCTATGGTCACCTTGTAAATCTCAGTCAGGCGGATATAAAATAGTTATGGAGTTTTCGAACATAAATAATAAATAGATAGAAAATAACGATAGAAACACTTATGTAATTCATTGGTTAGATTTTCAGATAAGCGTATAGAGATGCATTCGTTCCTCTGAACCCCTGCTTTCCTGCTGTCTTCATACAATCAATTTCACTCCTTTCCATGGCTGGCTTTATGTAAGGACATCACCGTTGTCAATGGCTACTTTTAATCCTCTCTGGAAAATGGTCCGATGCGCTGTCACTGCATGGCTAATCGTCTGGAGGCATCACCCTTGCCAATGGCTGCATCCTATCCTTTTGTGAAAATGGTCCAAATGCTCTGTCACAGCACGGCTAATCATCTGAGGTTCTCGATCATATTGGAATAGGATTCACCCTCCTTTTGCGTCTGTCACTACGCCCAGCACTCGCGAGTTTGAAGTTCGTCACAGTCATTCAATCCCAGAATCCTACTCGGAATACCACAGACAAGGTTTAGACTTTCCGAATTCTCATGAATGCCTCCATCAATCTAGCTTATACCACGAAGATTCTGATTAAGAGATCCAAGAGATACTCATTCAATCTAAGGTAGAACGGAAGTGGTTGTCAGGCACGCGTTCATAGGGAATGATGATGATTGTCACGTTCAGCACATTCAGGTTGAAGTGCGAATGAATATCTTAGAAGCGGAATAAGTTGAATTGAATAGAAAAACAGTAGTACTTTGCATTAATCTTTGAGAAACAGCAGAGCTCCACACCTTAATCTATGGAGTGTAGAAACTCTACCGTTAAAAATACATAAGTGTAGAAACTCTACCTTAATCTTGGTGTGTGCTTGGGCTGAGCTTGAATGTTACACGTGTAGAGGTCATTCTTGGAGTTGAACGCCAGTTTGTAACGTATTTCTGGCGTTCAACTCTGGTTTGTGACTTGTTTCTGGCGTTTAACTCCAGACAGCAGCGTAGAACTGGCGTTCAACGCCCTTTTACGACGTCTAAACGCGTTCAAAGTATGGACTATTATACATTGCTGGAAAGCCCTGGATGTCTACTTTCCACCACAATTTGAAGCGCGCCATTTTGAGTACTGTAGCTCCAGAAAATCCACTTTGAGTGCAGGGAGGTCAGAATCCAACAACATCAGCAGTCCTTCCTCAACCTCTGAATCTGATTTTTGCTCAAGTCCTTCAATTTCAGCCAGAAAATACCTGAAATCACAGAAAAACACACAAACTCATAGTAAAGTCCAGAAATGTGAATTTAACATAAAAACTAATGAAAAAATCCCTAAAAGTAACAAGATTCTACTAAAAACATACTAAAAACAATGCCAAAATGCGTATAAATTATCCGCTCATCAATCACATAAAGCTATCTTGGTGCAATTACCCTCTAATGTGCATGGTATCATGAAGCTCCCGGGATCTTTAAGCTTTTTTGGGAAGCTTTTCAGAATGACTGCACTGCATTCTTCAGTGAGGAGAACTCTTTCAGTTTCTCTCTAATCCTTCTTATGACTCAAGATCTCTTTCATGAACTTGGCATAAGAAGGTATTTGCTCAAGTGCCTCTGCAAATAGAATCTTTATTTCAAGAGTCCTGAGATATTCTGCAAAGTGAGCAAATTGCCTATCCTTCTCCTCTTGGCGGAGTTTTTGAGGATAAGGCATTTTGGCTTTGTATTCTTCAACCTTGGTTGCTGCAAGTTTATTTCCTACAGAGGTGGTTGGAGAAGCCTTTTTAGAGGGGTTGTTATCAGCACTTGTGTGTGTCTGATCCCTCACTGGTGTTTGAATGCCAGGGGTGGAAGCTGGATTGGCGTTGGATGCCAACTCCTTACCTGTTCCTGGCGTTTGAACGCCAGAACTGAGCTTTCTTTGGGCGTTTAACGCCAACTCCTTGCTTGTTTGTGGCGTTTGAATGCCAGAACTGAGCATGGGTTGGGCGTTTAACACCAACTCTCCATCCTTTTTTGGCGTTTGAGCGCCAGAATCATTCCTCTCTGGGCTCTTACTGTCCTCAGAGGGATTTTGGATGATATTTTTCTCATCCTCTGTCAGTTGTTCTTTCCTTGGCTTTCTGCTGCTCTGAAGCGAGGTATTTAATGTTTTCCCACTTCTTAATTGAACTGCCTGGCACTCTTCTATTATCTGCTTTGATAACTACTATTTTGTCTGATTCAATTGTGCCTCCATATTTTTATTAGCATTTTTAGTGTCTTGTAGCATCTCCTTGAATTTTGCTAGCTATTTTGTTAGAAAGCACAATTGTTGATTGAGTTCAGAAACTTGTTCTGGAGGACCAAGTTCAGTAGATACTGCTTTGGCTTCTTCTTTTATGGAGGACCCATTACTTATGTACAGATGCTGGTTTCTGGAAACTATATCAATAAGCTCTTGAGCCTCTTCAATAGTTTTCCTCATGTGTATAGATCCACAAGCTGAGTGGTCTAGGGACATCTGAGCTCCTTCTGTAAGCCCGTAGTAGAAGATGTCTAACTGCACCCACTCTGAAAACATTTCAGAGGGGCATTTCCTTAGCATCCCTATGTACCTTTCCCAGGCATTATAAAGGGATTCATCATCCTCTTGTTTAAAGCCTTGGATATTCAGCCTTAGCTTTGTCATCCTTTTTGGAGGGAAATATTGATTCAGGAATTTGTTTGATAATTGTTTCCATGTCCTTATGCTTGCTGTGGGTTGGTTATTTAACCACCTTTTAGCTTGATCTTTTACAACAAACAAAAACAGTAACAGTCTGTATACATCCTGATCTACCTCCTTATCACGTACTGTGTCAGTAATTTGCAAGAATTGTGCCAGAAACTCAGTAGGTTCTTCTTGTGGAAGACCGGAATACTGGCAGTTTTGCTGCACCATGACAATGAGCTGAGGATTTAGCTCAAAACTGCCTGCTTTGATGGAGGGTATACAGATACTACTCCCATATGCAG
>NC_029790.2:44220751-44222073 GCF_000816755.2 Arachis ipaensis
AAAATTTTTTAATATGATTTTTGAATAAGATTTTGAATTTTGAAAAGATTTGATTTTTAAAATAAAAATTTGAATTTTTAAAGGTAATTTTCGAAAAGTCAGTTAAAATAAAGGGAAAAGATATTTTTGAATTCAATGAGGAAAGAGAAAAACAATAAAAAGACATAAAACTTAAAATTTTTAGATCCAATGCTCCTTATTTTCGAAAATTTTGGAGGGAAAATACCAAGGAACACCAAACTTAAAAATTTTAAGATCAAAATACAAAGAAGACTCAAGAACACCTTGAAGACTCACAAGAACAACAAGAACAAGATTCAAAGATTCAAGAACATAAAAGGGAACACCAAACTTAAAACTTTTAGAAAACTAAGAATAACTTTTCGAAAATTAAAGAAAAATAACAAGAGAACACCAAACTTAAAAGTTTTGCACCAGATTTAATCAAAGAAAAATTATTTTTGAAAAAGTTTTAAAAGGAAAATTCCTAATTACCAAGAACATAAACACAACGCTCTAGCCAATTGAGTTATAAATTTAAAGTGTTTTAATAAGGTATTTAATGTATAAATTTTTTTTTTGAAAACTGTTATTTTGAAAAAGAACAAGAAAAACAAGAAAAATCACAAAACAAGAAAAACTAAAGATCAAACAAGGAAAATAAACAAGAACAACTTGAAGATTAAGAAAGAACAATGAATATAAATTCGAAAATTTAAAAGAAAATAAAAATATGCAATTGACACCAAACTTAAAATATGAAACAAATTGAGGAAACTTGCAACCCAAGCAAAAACTCAAATTCAAAGAATCATCCCTAATTAAGGCATAGAGTGTATAAACAACATAGTAAGCAAGGCAAAATATACTAAGGGGATAAGGAAGCTATATACAATGGAACCTGATGAGCGGATATTTTATACGCTTTTTGGGGATAATTTCATATAGTATAGAGTATGTTTTAGTTAGTTTTTAGTCTATTTCTAGTAGTTTTTAGGAAAAATTCATATTTCTAGACTTTACTATGAGTTGTGTGTTTTTCTGTAATTTCAGGTATTTTTCTGGCTGAAATTGAAGGAGCTGAGCAAAAATCTGATTCAGGCTGAAAAAGGACTGCTAATGCTGTTGGATTCTGACCTCCCTGCACTCAAATTGGATTTTCTGGGGATACAGAACTCGAAATGGCATGCTTCCAATTGCATTGGAAAGTAGACATCCAGGGCTTTCCAGCAATATATAATAGTACATACTTTGCACAAGGATAGATGACGTAAACTGGCGTTCAACGCCAGTTCTCTGCCCAATTCTGGCGTCCAGCGCCA
>NC_029790.2:44222253-44251221 GCF_000816755.2 Arachis ipaensis
ACAAAGCATCTCCAAAACTCCAACATATTCTCCATTACTGCACAACAAGTAACTTTTAATTTATGCTCTACTGGCTACTCACAATTCAATTGATAAACATAGTTGACTTCCTGACTAAGATTTACAAGATAATCATAGATTGCTTCAAACCAACAATCTCCGTGGGATTCGACCCTTACTCATGTAAGGTATTACTTGGACGACCCAGTGCACTTGCTGGTTAGTGGTACGAGTTGTGAAAAGTGTGATTCACAATTCGTGCACCAGAACCCAATTCATTCATTCATTATATCTACAAAAGAATGGAAAGAGTTTACCATTGTGGGGTGTCTCCCACCAAGCACTTTTAGTTTAAGTCCTTAAGTTGGACAATTGGGAGGCTCCATGTCAAGGTGGTTTATGCTTGTATCCATCCTTGAACCTCCAAGAGTTCTTATCCTTCAGTCGGTCTTCAGAAATTCCAACCATCTTCACCAAGCTTGGGTGAGGTTCTTTCCAAGATATGAGCTCCCAAAATTGATTTTCATGTTGTGATCCAGGGTCCCATATCTTATCTTCACACCCATCTTTGAATTGATCACCTTGATTCTGTCCGGGTGATAAGAAAGCCGAATTCTCATGAAAGCACCAAACTACCCTCCTCGATCCGTTTAATTGAGCACTACTCCAATCTATGCTCTTCAATTCTGAGCTTCTAACCATAATGAATCTAGATTTACAATGCCAACCACTAAACATTCTCCTTTTTCATTTAATTCCACAAAGCGCCCTAAGTTGGCCATCCGTCTCAAGCAGACCAAATTCAAGTGGAATGATGAAGCTGAGAGTTAGAAGTCTTACCCACTCAAACAAAGGATTGGATGACAACCTAGGTGGAGGAGTTCCCAATGATCTTGACAAAGCACACTCCACTCCTGTCAATCCTCTTCTAGAGGCTTCCACCACTTGGCAAGGTTTTTCAAGTTCCTCCTCTTGCCAAGCTTCCTCAATTTCGCTTTCTTCTTCACCAATTTCTTCTATCTCTTCCCCATCACTCTCATCATAGATAGGAGGTCTAGTGAAGTCTACCTCATCATCAAGTCTAAGCATATTGGGGAAGGACTCTTCAAACTCGAAAGGGTCATATGTTGATGCAGAATCATCGTATATAAGGGAGCTTGTTGCTTGAAATACTTCTTCCAATTCTTCTCTCACAATAGGCCTTGGAGGTTGCACATCCTCCTCAACATTGCATTTTAGTCCACTGGGAGAAGGCTCAACAAGATCGTCAAGAGGATTGATTAGTATGGGCAAAAAATCACTAATGATGGAATCCACTTCTTGATCAATTTCCTTCAACTCTCTATCCACTTCTGCAACATCACTCTCCTCTTTAACATCCCTTCCAGACTCCGTGGAAGAGGGCTCTTCAACTTGAGATTCCTTTATGTGCTCAACATATCCTAAACATCTACCCACTACTTATTTTCATCCTCTTCTTGTCGCCTTAAGATATGAGATTCAAGATCTCTCAGTTCTAACAGGAGGGTTTCATCTGGAGGTGATGGTAGAAGAGAGGGTTCATTGTTTGAGAAAAGGTTGTTGTAATTGGAAGGTGGTTCATTAATGAGCGGATAATTTATATGCTTTTTAGCATTGTTTTTACATAGTTTTCAGTATGATTTAGTTAGTTTTTAGTATATTTTTATTAGTTTTTAATTAAAATTCACATTTCTGGACTTTACTATGAGTTTGTGTGTTTTTATGTAATTTCAGGTATTTTCTGGCTGAAATTGAGGGACCTGAGCAAAAATCATATTCAGAGGTTGAAGAAGGACTGTAGATGTTGTTGGATTCTGACCTCCCTGCACTCAAAGTGGATTTTCTGGAGCTACAGAACTCCAAATGGCGCGACTCCAATTGCGTTGGAAAGTAGACATCCAGGGCTTTCCAGAAATATATAATAGTCCATACTTTGCCCGAGTTTAAATGACGAAAAATGGCGTTGAACGCCAGTTCCATGTTGCAGTCTAGCGTTCAGCGACAGAAACAAGTTGCAAAGTGGAGTTCAACGCCAGAAACACGTCACAAACTGGCGTTCAACTCCAAAAATGACCTCTCCACGTGAAAGCTTTATGCTCAGCCCAAGCACACACCAAGTGGGCCCCGGAAGTGGATTTCTACATCAATTACTTATTTCTGTAAACCCTAGTAACTAGTTTAGTATAAATAGGACTTTTTACTATTGTATTTACATCTTCGGATCATCTTTAGTTTCATCTTTAGATCACGTTTGGGGGCTGGCCATTTGGCCATGCCTGAACCTCATCACTTATGTATTTTGAACGGTAGAGTTTCTACACACCAGAGATTAAGGTGTGGAGCTCTGCTGTTCCTCACGAATTAATACAAGGTACTACTGTTTTTCTATTCAATTCAACTTATTCCGCTTCTAAGATATTCATTCGCACTTCAACATGAATGTGATGATCGTGACACTCATCATCATTCCCTCCTAAGTCTTCTATTTTATTTGTCTAGTTGCTTGAGGACAAGCAACAGTTTAAGTTTGGTGTTGTGATGAGCGGATATTTTATACGCTTTTTGGGGATAATTTCATATAGTATAGAGTATGTTTTAGTTAGTTTTTAGTCTATTTCTAGTAGTTTTTAGGAAAAATTCATATTTCTGGACTTTACTATGAGTTGTGTGTTTTTCTGTAATTTTAGGTATTTTTCTGGCTGAAATTGAAGGAGCTGAGCAAAAATCTGATTCAGGCTAAAAAAGGACTGCTAATGCTGTTGGATTCTGACCTCCCTGCACTCAAATTGGATTTTCTGGAGCTACAGAACTCGAAATTGCATGCTTCTAATTGCATTGGAAAGTAGACATCCAGGGCTTTCCAGCAATATATAATAGTCCATACTCTGCACAAGGATAGATGACGTAAACTGGCGTTCAACGCCAGTTCTCTGCCCAATTCTGGCGTCCAGCGCCAGAAAAGGATCAAAAACTGGAGTTGAACGCCCAAACTGGCATAAAAACTGGCGTTCAACTCCACAAATAGCCTCTGCACGTGAATTGCTTAAATCTCAGCCCCAGCACACACCAAGTGGGCCCCAGAAGTGGACCTCTGCACCATCCATCATAGTCCACTCATATTTTGTAACCCTAGGCTACTAGTTTAGTATTTAAACAACTTTTAGAGACTTATTTTGTATCTCATGACATTTCAGATCTAAACTTTGTATTCTCTGACGGCATGAGTCTCTAAACCCCATTGTTGGGGGTGAGGAGCTCTGCTGTGTCTCAATGAATTAATGCAAGTATTTCTGTTTTCCATTCAAACACGCTTGTTCCTATCTAAGATGTTCATGCGCGCTTAACTGTGATGGAGGTGATGAGCTTCTTCGTGGTATAAGTTAGAACCCATGGATGGCCATTCTTGAGATCCGGAAAGTTTAAACCTTGTCTGTGGTATTCCGAGTAGGATCCGAGAAGGGATGGCTGTGACGAGCTTTAAACTCACGAGTGCTGGGCATAGTGACAGACGCAAAAGGATGGTGAATCCTATTCCAGTATGATCGAGAACCTCCAGATGATTAGCCATGCAGTGACAGCGTATCGGACCATTTTCACAGAGAGGACAGGATGTAGCCACTGACAACGGTGATGCTTGCCATGGAAAGGAGTGGGAAGGATTGGATGAAGACAGCAGGAAAGCAGAGGTTCAGAGGAACGAAAGCATCTCTATACGCTTATCTGAAATTCTCACCAATGAATTACATAAATACCACTATCCTATTTTATATTTTAGTTATCTTTTACTTATCAGTTCATAAATTCAGTTGAATCCGCCTGACTGAGATTTACAAGGTGACCATAGCTTGCTTCATACCAACAATCTTCGTGGGATCGACCCTTACTCACGTAAGGTTTATTACTTGGACGACCCAGTGCACTTGCTGGTTAGTTGCACGAAGTTGTGAAACAAAATTAAGAATATGAACGTGTGTATGAAGTTTTTAGCGCCGTTACCAAGGAAGTAAAGATCACGATTTCGCACACCATTCATATTGGTAAAATTCTTGAGGTGATGTGTGTGGACTTTGTGGTTCTTGGGCGTATTGGTGTTGGAATGTTGGATATGGGTTGGAATCCTATGGAGGTGGATGTAGAAGGTTTGTGAGTGTGGTGGGGGGCTATGTTGAGAAGGGGGTTCATATGCATATGATGGTTGTGGTTGGCGACCACAATGAGGGTCATCACACACATTAGGTTGGTATGCATCTTGGAGTGGTTCTTGCTCATAGTACATTGGTGGAGGTTGATGCCATGGAGGTTGAGCAAATGCTTGAGGCTCCTCCCACCCTTGGTTGTTCCTTCCTTGATGCATGTTACCATTGTAATTTCCATCTCCTACAACATAGTTAGAACCACACTCATAGCCAAAAGGATGAGAATTTATAGTGTCAAGAGAAAATATAAAAAAACAAAGTTAACAAGAAATAAAGGAAACTAAGTATTACAACTAGGAAAAACCAACAAGCAGATCAAAAATCAAGCTATTCACAATATAGACAATAGCCAATAACATAGCACCATTACAATCCCCGGCAATGGTGTCATTTTGATGATGAGGATTTTGCTCGATGGTCTAGATTTTTCTTCTTATAGAAAAGAATTACTTCGTTTTAAGCATAGCTCCAAACCAACAAACAATTCTCACATAAAAAAATTGGTTTTGTCACAAGTACAAACCCCAATAAGAATTAACCGAAGTATTTAGACTCCGGGTCGTCTCACAAGGGATTGCAATGAAATGGTCAATTATTGGCTATGAAGGGGAAAAGGGGTTTGGTTTATAAAAGGGTAATAATATAAATGACAAGAAGAGTAAAGAGAGCAATAAAAGAGGACAAGTAATAAAGAGAAACAATTATTAAAGAGAGACATTCATGGCAAGGATTGAGATCATAGGCTTTCCATCATAGTCACTAATAATAATAATTAGCAAGAATTTATCTTATTACGTCATCTCCAACGATGGAAGAAGGTATGATTTATCTTCCATGAGAGAAAGTCAAATAAGACTAGCTAATCTCAATCCAAATGTCCCAATCAACTCACTAATTAAATTAGCAAGAGATTAGAGTCAATGGAAATAATATTAACTAATAACTCTAGATCACCAATCCAAATTGGGTGTTAATGACTCAAGATTGCCCAATTACTCTTCCCAAGCCAAGAATGCTCAAAATCTACTCTAAAGCCCAACCAAGCATTTTGTCAAACACTTCGTGGGTACAAAAGGAAAGCATGGTAAAAGTGCAAGAACAATAAAATCTAACAACCACCAAATTGTAAAGAAAGTAAATCAACAACTCAAATCATCAATGAAAAGAACATCAAACATTAGATTTCATTCAATGTAAACAAATTCCAACATGAGCATTCATAAACATAAAAGAGACATAAAAGTAAAATTGGCAAGAGAACTAAGAAGAATAGGCATCTCGAAGACTTATATCTTACATCACTGGGCACTGTTACCATACTGAGAACCTCCGGTTCTCATTCCATATTCTATTGTTATTTTTTAGATGCAGGTCGCAACCCACCTCGGTGAGTTGCTTTGGTGGTGACAAAGCGGAGGATCTCTATCTTGTTTTGAAGTCTTTTGAGTATTTTGTTTAAGATCTCTCACGTTTGTATTTATTTTTGCCTAGAGGCTCACTTTGAGAGAAAGTTTGTATAAGCTGTTTTATCTATTTAAACTCTCTATCCGGCTTAAACTCCACAAGCGGCGGCTAGATCCTTATAGCTATTATCCATTGATATCTCTATATGTGTTGATATCTGTATGTTTATCTTGTGCCTTAAGTTGTGGCTTCGTGTGAACGTTTCTCGTTTCTGTAACTCTGTTTTTGAGCTTATTTCTTCATTGGGCTTCTAGAATTATTATTTCTTTCTATATAAATTTATGTATAAGCTTTAGGATTGTCGTAACCTCTTATTAACCTTTGCTTTACGGTTAGAGGTAAGGCTTAGGGTAATTAGGGTGTTACATATACAATAACCAATAACAAGCACACATTGCAACTCCCCGGCAACGGCGCCAAAAACTTGATGGATGGATTTGTGTTGATCTAGAATTCCTCAATACATTGAATCACTTCGTTGCAAGTATAGTCTAGACCAACAATGGATCCTCCATCAAAGTTTAATTTGGTTATCACAAGTTCAACCCAATAAAAATAACTGAGAGTATTTTTCCCGGGTCGTTCTCCCTAAGAATCACAATTGAGTGCTCAATTATTGGTTATGAGTTTCACGGGGTGGGTTGATAAAAGGAAAAAAAAATGACAAGAAACGTAAAATCAAGCAACTAAATATAACAACTAATAAAAAGAGGCATTCATGGCAAGGATTGAGAACCTAGGCTTTCTATCCTAGTCATTAATGATCATACAACAATTAACCAGAGCTAATCTTATTTAGTCATCTTCAACATCGAAAGAAGGTATAATGTTATCTTCAACATAGGAAAAAAGTCAAACAGGACTAGTTAATCTCAATCCAAAAATCCTAATCAACTTACTAATTGAATTAGCAAGAGATTAGAGTCAATGGAAATAATATTAACTAATAACTCTAGATCACCAATCCAAATTGGGTGTTAATGACTCAAGATTGCCCAATTACTCTTTCGAAGCTAAGAATGCTCAAAATCTACTCTAAAGCCCAACCAAGCATTTTGTCAAACACTTCGTGGGTACAAAAGGAAAGCATGGTAAAAGTGCAAGAACAATAAAATCTAACAACCACCAAATTGTAAAGAAAGTAAATCAACAACTCAAATCATCAATGAAAAGAACATCAAACATTAGATTTCATTCAATGTAAACAAATTCCAACATGAGCATTCATAAACATAAAAGAGACATAAAAGTAAAATTGGCAAGAGAACTAAGAAGAATAGAGTAGTAGAAACAAGAAATTATGAAGGAACCAAGATAAAATTGAGTAATTAATTCAAGATCCAAGACAATTTATCCTAAACCTAACCTAATTCTAGAGAGAAGAGGGAGCTTCTCTCTCTAGAAAACTAACTAAAGGCTCATGTTGACTAACTAATTGCCCCCCAGCGTTTTGCCTTTAAGTGGGTCACGTGTGAGTATCGGCACGTACGCGCCATGTGCGTGTGCGGGTCGATTGGCTGTTTCTTCATCCGCGCATACGCGTCATGTACGCGTGCGCGTCTCTATGCGAAGCCACTTCTGCACGCGTGCGCCTAATACGCGTGCGCGCCCATCGATGCATTTCCAATTCTTGTTTCCTCATGCATTCTCCACTTTTTATGCTTTTCTCCTCATTTCTTCCATCCAATACTTGCCTCATGAACCTAAAATCACTCAACAAACATATCAAGGTATCGAATGGAATTAAAGTGAGTTAAAATCACCAATTTAAGGGCCTAAAATGCATGTTTTTTACAACTAAGCACAAATCAGGGGAGAATTGCAAAACCATGCTTTTTCATTGAATAAATGTGGGAAAGGTGATAAAATCCCCTAAATATAAGCACAAAATAAACCACAAAATTGGGATTTATCACCTTGCTTGTCCCCAAGAAAGCTCTAAACATAAGAGAAAATGAAATGAAACAGAGAAGTATGCATGTCCTTATTTAGCAGATAATTGAACTTGGTTCATGGGGTTTTATGCAGACAAATGTAGCTCAATTATTCTTAGCTATTTGATATGAAATGTTTCCTTAAAGGTTCACTAGAGTTGCTGTTATTCTGCCTTGCTTTTTGATTGATCCCTGTTAGCTTTTTCTTTCTTTCTTTTTCTTAGAAAGCTTATTTGTTAATGAAAGCTTGGTGGCAAGTGTTGTAGCAGCCTTTTGGCTTAGTTTTTGCTCAACACTTCTTCACCACACACACTTGGCTCACAATTTCTTCCTAGGAACATTGATGCCCAGCATCTCTTTGGATTACTAAATGCTTTGTAAATAGGTTGCTCTTGATAGTGGACTTTTAGTTGGCAATCCCAGATTAGTTAATTCAGGTGGCCAAGTTTCAAAATACTCCTCAGAACCTACTTGTCCAAGCATATCCTAGCACAGAAACACCACAAGCATATGTCCTAGGGTCCAAGCTATTGCTGTCTAGCCTTATTGTTTGTTTCTTTGCCCATTTTTGGCTTTTCTCTTTCTTTTTCTTTCTTATTTGGCTTCATTCTCAAAGGGCATTCATTGATAACAGACTTTATAGTAGCAAGCTAACTCACACTTCAGAGAACATGTTATTATGCAGCTTTTGTTATTTGAGCTAACCATTAAATCAAACAAGCACCACCACTGAATTTCATTCTAATTTCTACAACATTGGACAATCACTTTTCTAAATCAAACATTTTTCTTTTATTTATGTGGAAGGGAAACAAAACAAAATTCAAGCTAATGAGAAATGACAAGCAAAATATGCAGGCTAGCATTCTTAGCAAACATCTCCACTTGCACTTAATTGAGCACTTCAGCAAGACATATAAGAATTTTTCAGATTAAAAATACTTCATAGCAACAAGGATTAAGTGTCAATACAACCTGTTGGGAGTGTCTCTCAGCTTTTCCTTCTGTCATCGTTATTTCTATCTGTTGCTCCTCCTTTGGATGATGATGCAGATCCCTCTCACAGATTGAATGTTTTCCTGCATAATCCTTAGAAGTTGCTTGTTTCTCAAGCCCTTGAGCAAATGGTTAGCATGCATAAATTGATTGTGGCTTTTAAACTTACTTTGGTGTGTGAACACCAAACTTAGTCCCTTGCAAATGTTTCTTATGTATCAAGTTAACCATATGTGAAACCCTTCTGTCTTTGCTAAAGGCAATATAACTAAAAACTAGAAAAAAAAAGAAACAATGGTTAAATAGTTTCTCTGATTGCTTGGAGCTAGCAACCCTTTATGCAGAAGGTGAAAATGTGTTTTCAAATGAGATTTTGGTGAAACACCAAACTTAGCATCCTTCATTCTCCCTTAAATTATTTTGGTGTGCAACACCAAACTTAGCTCCTTGTAATACATACAAAACTACTCAACCTTTCTATTGAAATAGCTATGAAAAGAAAACTACCTCAGGTTGGGTTGCCTCCCAATAAGCGCATCTTTATTGTCACTAGCTTGACATCCTTCATTCTTGCTCAGCTCAGGTTCTGAACCTCCTTTTCTTTGTCACATTGACCTCCCAAGTAAGGCTTTGCTCTGTGACCGTTTGCTGTGAAATGGCTTTTTGTTGCTTCATCTAACAATTCAAGGCTTCCATAGGGGAAAACCTTTGTCACCAAGTAAGGACCAGTCCATTTGGATTTGAGCTTGCCAGGGAAGACTTTGAGCCTGGAGTTGTATAAGTGTACTTGTTGTCCTGGTTTGAACTCCTTCCTTGATATCTTCCTGTCATGCTACCTCTTAGCTTTTTCCTTGTATATCTTGGCATTTTCATAGGCTTCTAGCCTAAACTCGTCCAACTCATTTAGTTTCAGTAGTCTCTTCTCCCCTGCTGCCTGAGAATCAAGGTTGAGAAGTTTAGTGGCCCAGAAAGCTTTGTGCTCAAGCTCTACAGGGAGGTGACAAGATTTGCCATATAGCAGCTAAAAGGGGGATTTTCCAATAGGAGTTTTGAATACTATCCTATATGCCCAGAGTGCATCTTCTAGCTTTCTAGCCCAATCTTTTCTGGTGGCTCCCACAGTCTTCTCTAAAATCCTCTTCAACTCCTTATTTGCAAGCTCAGCTTGGCCATTAGTCTGAGGGTGGTATGGTGTGGCTACTTTATGAATCATTTCATATTTGTGAAGGAGTTTCTCCATCAGCTTGTTGCAAAAATGACCACCACCATCACTGACAAGTCCCTTAGGCACTCCATATCTAGTGAAAATGTGCTTATTCAAGATTTGAAGAACAATTTGTGCATCACATGTGGTTGTGGCTATTGCTTCCACCCACTTTGAGACATACTCCACTGCTACGAAAATGTATTTGAAAGAGTAAGAAGGAGGAAAAGGCCCCATGAAATCAATGCCCCAAAGATCAAATAGCTCCACTTCAAGAATGAAATTTTGAGGCATCTCATTCCTTCTTGTCAATCCTCCAGTTCTTTGGCATTCATTACATTAGTGAACAAACTCTCTGGCATCCTTGAAGATGGTTGGCCAATAAAATCCACTCTGCAGTATTTTAGCAGCTGTTCTCTCTGGTCCAAAGTGTCCACCATAGGCTGAACCATGACAATGCCACAATCTATCTTTCATTTCATTTTCAGGGACACACCTCCTAATTATTCCATCAGAGCATCTCTTGAATAAGAAAGGTTCGTCCCACAAAAACTTCCTTGCTTCATTGAGTAGCTTTTCCACTTGTTGTTTCGAAAATTCTTGAGGTATCTTCCTTCCCACTTTGTATTTTGCTATGTCAGCAAACCAAGGTGCTTGCTGAACTTGGAAAAGGTGCTCATCAGGGAATTTTTCATTCACTTGCTGTGGTATATCTTGATTGGCTTCTTGTGGCACTCTTGATAAATGATCTGCTACTTGATTCTCACTCCCCTTCCTATCTCTCACTTCAATGTCGAATTCTTGTAGCAGCAGCACCCACCTAATAAGCCTTGGCTTTGAATCCTGTTTATTCATTAGATACTTGAGAGTAGCATGGTCAGTGTATACTATAACCTTTGAACCAATCAAGTATTTTCTAAACTTATCAAATGAATATACAATTGCCAAAAGCTCATTCTCAGTGGTGGTATAATTTTTCTGTGTTTTATTTAACACCTTGCTAGCATAATATATGACATGGTACAGCTTGTCTTTCTTTTGCCCCAACACAGCACCAATTGCAAAGTCACTTGCATCACACATAAGTTCAAAATGTAGTTTCCAATCAGGGGGTGTGATAATTAGTGCTGTAATGAGTTTTTTCTTTAAAGTTTCAAAGGCATGCTTGCAACTGTCATAAAAAATGAAAGGGCTATCAATCATTAGCAAATTGCTCAATGGTTTTGCTATTTTTGAAAAATCTTTGATGAACCTTCTGTAAAAGCCAGCATACCCAAGAAAACTCCTTACTGCTTTCACATTAACAGGTATAGAAAGCTTTTCAATGATTTCTATTTTAGCTTTATCAACTTCTATACCTTTGCTTGGCACTTTATGCCCAAGAACTATCCCTTCAGGAACCATGAAATGGCATTTCTCCCAGTTCAATACCAGGTTAGTTTCTTGGCATCTTTTCAAAACAAGAGTTAAATGATGCAAACAAGTGTTAAATGAATTGCCAAAGACAGAAAAATCATCCAAAAAGGCTTCTAAAGACTTTTCTACCATGTCAGAGAAAATGTAAAGCATACACCTTTGAAAGGTGGCAGGAGCATTGCACAGACCAAAGGACATCCTTCTGTAAGCAAAAACTCCAAACGGACAGGTGAAGAAAGTCTTTTCTTGATCCTTGGGATCCACCACTATTTGATTGTACCCAGAGTACCCATCCAAGAAGCAATAATAGGCATGGCCAGCCAATCTTTCCAGCATCTGGTCAATGAATGGGAGAGGAAAGTGATCTTTCCTTGTAGCATCATTCAATCTTCTATAATCTATGCACATCCTCCATCTAGTCACTGTTCTGGTAGGGATCAACTCATTCTTCTCATTGGTGATAACTGTCATTCCTCCTTTTCTTGGTACAACTTAAACTGGACTCACCCATGAGCTATCAGAGATTGGAAAGATTATCCCAGCATTCCATAGCTTCATGACTTCTTTTTGAACCACCTTCTTCATGGCTGGGTTGAGCCTTCTTTAGGGTTGAACTATAGGTTTTGACTCTTCCTCCAATAGAATTTTATGCATACAAATGGCAGGGCTGATGCCTTTGATATCCTTAATTGTCCAACCCAAGGCTGTCTTGTGAGCTTTTAACACTTCAATCAACTTTGTTTCTTCTTCCATGTCCAAGGAGGAGTTTATGATCACTGGCAGGGCCTCTGCTTCTCCAAGGAACAGGTATTTGAGGTGAAGGGGAAGAGGCTTCAACTCCTGTTTTGGCTTCTCTTTTTCCTTTTCTTCAATGGAGTTCTCTACCACTTCCTCTCCTTGTTCCTCCTGGTTGTCATCTTCCAGTAACTCCTCCTTCACTTCTTCTTCCTGTTGCTCATGACAATTGGCTTCTGACGTTTCTCCTACCAGACTTTCTATCATATCCACCTTCATGTAGTTCTCTTGCTCAGGGGGATGTTGCATTGATTTGAAAACATTAATGACCATTTACTCACTGTGCACCCTGAAGATCATTTCTCCCTTTTCCACATCGATAATAGCTCTTGCTGTAGCTAGAAATGGTCTTTCCAAGATAATTGAGTTGTTTTCTTCCTCTTCTATGTCCAGGATCACAAAGTCTACAGGGAAGATAAACTCTCCAACCTTCACTAATAGATTTTCTACAACTCCATTGGGTGTCTTGATTGATCTATCAGCCATCACCAATGACATCCTGGTAGGTTTGATTTCTTCTATAGCAAGCTTTCTCATCATTGAGAGGGGCATCAAGTTGATACTAGCACCTAGGTCACAGAGAGCTTTCTCTAATATCATCTTGCCTATGGTGCATGAAACCACAAAGCTCCCTGGATCTTTGAGCTTTGGTGGGATACCTCTTTGGATCACAGCGCTGCATTCTTCAGTGAGCATAATGGTTTCCTTCTCATGCCAACTTCTCTTTCTGTTGATGAGCTCTTTCAAGAATTTTGCATATAGAGGCATCTGCTCTAACGCTTCAGCAAGTGGGATATTAATCTCCACCTTCTTGAAGACTTCAAGGAACTTGAGGAAGTGTTGATCCTTGGTTTTCCTGTTGAACCTTTGAGGATATGGCAGAGGAGGTGTGAAAGTCTTCTCCACCTACTTCTTTCTTGGAGATGGTTCCTCTATTACTTGCTTCCTTTCCCTTGAATTTTGTGGCTGGTCATCTTTCTCTTTAAGCTTCTCTTTGTCCTTCTTGCTTGCTGTCATCTCTTCCTTGTTGTTAGCCTCATTTTTCTCAGATAGCTCTTTGTCATTCTCCTTCGGCTTCTTATTGGCTTCAGTGTTACTCACCAAGCTTTTTTCACTCATCAGTTGGATGGCTTTGCATTCTTCTTTAGGATTTGGAATGGTATCACTTGGGAGTGAGCTTGTTGGCCTTTCAATTATTGCCTGCTTGGACAGTTGTCCAATCTGCCTCTCTAGATTTCTCATTGAGGCTTCATAATTCTTGCTTGTCAGTTCCTGATGCTTCATCATTTTTTCCATTAGTATCTCTAGGTTTGAGATTCTTTGGGTGTCTTGTGGTATTTGTGACAGGTTGTGGGGTGTTGAAGGTGCATGATAGGTGTTTTGGTTGGTGGTTGGGTTATTGGGTGGATAATAGCTGGAATTTGGGAAGTTGTTTTAGGGTTTTCAGTATGGATTGTGGTTAGTGTTTTGCTGGTTGTGGTTGTTTGTGTTTCTTGAGTTGTTTTGGGTTGAATTTTTCTACCAGGGCTTTTGGTTTTGAGTATGGTTATCTCCCCATCTTAGGTTTAGATGGTTCTTCCAGGATGGATTGTAGATGTCACCATAAACTTCATTTTGGCCTGAGCCTTAGTTGTGCACATATTGAATTTGTTCCTGCTACTGATCTTCTTGGTTTTCTTCATTTTCCCCCATGTGGATGATGGTTGGCTTATACTTGCTGCTGCAACTTGGAGACTATCAATCCTCTTAGCCATCTGCTCAAATTATTGCTGGATTTGCTGTTGCATCACCTTGTGTTGAGCTAGGATAGTGTCTACTCCTTCCAACTCCAGCACTCCCTTTCTTTGAGCTGGTTGGCATTGCCTTTGATGAGCAAAGAAGTATTGATTGTTTGCCACCTTATCAATGAGGTTTTGGGCTTCCTCTGCTGTCTTCATTAATTGTAGTGAGCCTCCTGCTGAATGATCTAGTGCTTCTTGAGCTTTCAGAGTCAATCCTTCATAGAAATTTTAAAGGATGTCCCATTCATTGAACATTTCAAGGGGACATTTTCTAATCAAGGCTTTGTATCTCTCTCAAGCCTCATAGAGGGATTCTGCATCCATTTGTGTGAAGGTTTGCACCTCTGTCTTCAATCTGATAATCCTTTGAGGTGGGTAGGACTTGGCTAGGGACTTATTCACTAGATCCTCCCAGCTAGTGATGCTTCCTTGTGGGAAGGCTTCAAGCCATTGAGCAGCCTTGTCCCTCAATGAGAATGGAAACACCAACAGTTTGTATATGTCTGGATGCATACCATTAGACTTTATTATGTCACAAATCCTCAAAAAGGTGGATAAGTGTTGGTTTGGATCTTCCAGAGGGCTTCCTCCATATGAGTAATTATTCTGTACCAAAGTGATGAGTTAGGGCTTCAATTTAAAGTTATTTGTATTGACATTTGGGGTAAGGATGCTACTCCCACAATGCCTTGGGTTAGCAAATGTATATGAAGCCAAAACTCTCCTCTGGGGCTGACCATTGTTGTTGGCCACTCCCACTGTTGGATTTGTTGGATTTGTTGAATGTTCCTCTATTTCTTGAAATTCTTCTTCAAAAGGCTCTTCTTCTCCAACAATTCCTTTCCCTCTTGCTTCTCTTCTTAGTCTTCTAAGAGTCATAGAACCAGAAAACAAAAGCAATTCACTCTACTAATAGAGTGAAGTTAGTGTTAGCTTAAGAAAAAATTCAAACAGTTAATATGCTTAGTAAAAATAAAAAGAAAAAGTGCTTAATCTAGACCACCATCTTACTTAATCATTGTCAATCTAGATCAATCCCCGGCAACGGCACCAAAAACTTGATGGGTGGAAATCAGATTCCACACCTAAACTCACCGGCAAGTGTACCGAGTTGCATCAAGTAGTAATTACTCACATGAGTGAAGTCGATCCCACAGGGATTGATGGATTGAGCAATTTTAGTTAGGTGATGAATTTAGTTAAGTAAACAGTTGATGATTTGAATGAAACTTGAATAACAGAAGCTAAATTGCATGAAAATAAAAGAGGGAGGGGAAATTGACAGAAAAGTAAAGTGCAGAAAGTAAATTGCATGAAACTTAAAGTGCAAGAAAACTAAATGACTGAATCTAAATTGCTGAGAAATGTAAATAGCTGAAGCTTAGAGTGTAAGAAATGTAAATTGCTTGAATAGTAAAGGGATGTGGGAGCTGGGATTTAGAATTCAACAAGAGAATGTAAAGAGAGATTAAGCAAAGAAGTAGAAGATGAACTAAGTTGCTGAAGATCTAAATAGAAAAGTAAAATTGCCTGAATATGTAATTCTAAGTTTGGTGAATGTGTAATTCTAAGTTTGGTGTTCCACCACAGATTTCATTAAGAACACGTTGCACCCTCAACATGACTAGTTATCATCTCCAAACAATCAGAGAAACTACTTAACAATTGTTTAGTTTCTAGTTCCTAGCATAGTCTGTTTTCTAGTTCATAGTTTGTTTTCTAGTTTATAGTTTGTTTCTTAATAAAAGCACTTGATGTTTCTTGCATGTATTCACTCTGCTGCATATAGAAGTAGGCAAGGAACTAAGTTTGGTGTTCCCACACCAACTTAAGTTCAGAAAATCACAAGCATACATGCAAGCTAACCATCTCTCAAGTGCTTAGGGAACAAACAACTTCCAATAACTTTGCAAGAAGTCAATCAATCTCTTGGAGGGTATGATGCACCATCATCCAAGGAGATAAAGAAGGATACAAAAGCTATGAATGATGATGGCAAGAAGAAAAGCTAGAAGATACTACCAAGAAGGTTGTATTGTTACTTAATTCCTGTTGCTGTGAAAAGTCTAAATTGGAAGTATAATTGTACCCCTACTGAGTAGTATCATTTTAGTTTATAATTTATTTGCATTCTGTTTGCCTATCTCTTTATTGTCATTTTGGGCTGCTAGTCTAAGTGATTATGCCATGCCATCTTGCTTAAGTCGTATGTTTTGTCCTCCATGCTTGAATAAAAGTAAATATTGTGAAATAGAGAAAGAGTAAAGGTCTATTTTGATGAGAGACAGAATAAGGTTATGTAGTGGTATATGCTTGTTCATTAGCTGATTTATGAATAAGGCTAGAGATTGGCATAACTTTGAGATATGAACTTGAGTTACATTCTATGAGACTTAACAAATGAAAGAGGTCCATAATAAAAGAAACGAAATGCAAGAGAAAGAAACAAAAAGGAATAAACAAGGCTGGGCACCAATGGCTTAAGATTTGGATATGCCTGTGATGCTTTTGTACAAAGATAAGCTTGGATAACTAGGTTCTAAGGGGTGCTTCATCACTCGAAAACTTGGGTCAACTAACCCGGGATTGCCAACTGAAAGTCCACCATCAAGAGCTACTTTGAGACAAAGCATTTAGTGACCCAAAAAGGTGCTAGGTATCAATGTCCAAAGAATAAAATAAGCTAAATGTCTGTGATGTTTGTGTGCTAAGGAGAGGCTTGAGCAAGTAAGCCCTTAGGGGTGTTTCAACACCTAGCATCTTGAACCAACTGGGGCGGGAATGCTGGCTGAAAACTAACTCTAAAGAGCTGCCTTAACACATAGCATTAAGCCTCAGCTAAACAATAAATCTCAATCAAAAGAAAGAGAGTAAGAAAAACTAAGGACCAAGCAATAACAAGTCTCATTTTTTGTGTAATTCAAGTAAGGATCAATAGGAGTGCTGATTTAGCCAGAGAAATCACTAAGACACCATGCATGAAAATCCCATTAACCAAAATTGAATGTCTTCCAATAAGGGCTATTACCTCTCTCTATTTTTATTCATTCTCCCTATGTTTTACTGCTTGCTTGGGAACAAGCAAGATTTAAGTTTGGTATTGTGATGACAAGTCATCTTAGGCTAGTTTCACAAGCCTTTTTCATTTATTTTTACTTGGTTTTCATGAATTTCTTAGGCAATAAGTAAGTGTTTGGATAAGAATTTCATGTTTGTCTTGATTCACTCAAACATTGTTAATTTTGTGCATTTTCATGAGATTTATGCTAGGTTTATTGTTTATTATGAATGATGCAAAATCTTGTGAAATTAGCAAAGCTTTGATGCATATGTTCGGTTGATGATAGGTGAGGAAGAGCAAGGAAAGGGGGCACTGCAACATTCTGCAAGAATCTGGTGCCAATGTTGGAGGGAACATTGGTAAACCAACGTTACCTCCAAAATTTTTCAATACAGTTTGCATTCTAGAAATTGGAAAAATTAGCTGCGACGCGCACGCATGGGCGACGCGTACGCGTGAGTGTGGAAATTCTATAATCCACGCGTACGCGTGGGTGACGCGCACGCATGGAAAGGCCGACGTTGGAAGGAACGTTGGTGAGCCAACATTGAGTCTAACGCCTGTGATAAGAATTTTAAATCTGGAATTAGGAAATTTGAGGCGACGCGTATGCATGGAAGCGCATTTTGGCCTTACACGTGAATGCCTGAGTGACGCATACGCACAAAAACCTGTTTGACGCGTACGCGTGGGAGACGCGCACGCGTGACTACGCGAACGTTGGTGCACCAACCTTGAGTCAAACATTGCTGGCAACGCCCAGACTTCATTATTTTCAAGTAACATTTGACCCAACATTTTTACACAAACGTGGTCACCAACGTTAAGGCTAATTTTATTCCAAAATGCACCATACAGAGTATGAATGTTTGTTGCCAAACGATCATCATCAAAGACTTACTGTTACTTGCTTCAATCAAGGCCAAGGCCCACATCCAAGTACTTGAAGATCCAATTGAAGATAAAAAAAAGTATAAATAGAAGAGTTTTTGAAGATTGAAAGGCAGAGGTAGTAAGAGTAGGAGTAGAATAGAGGGCTCAGGCTGGAGGATAAGAGACTCCAGAGCTCTCTTGGAGGATTAGAGACTCCAAAGAGCTTAGTTTAGCATTTTTCTTTTGTACCCATTCTACATTCTGCACTTTCTTCTTAGTTTGTATTAAGCTTCAATTTCTCTTATGCAATTTTAATTTCCTGCACTTCTACCTTTCTGCCAGTTTTACATTTCTGTTCCTATTGAGCTTGATTTACTTTCATCCAATTTAAATTTCCTGCAAGTGATCTTAGAGCGATGATCAACTAAACCCCAACCTCATTAGGGGGAGGAGCTCTATTGTAATTCATATGAATTGAATGCAACTCTTCTTCCTCTCAATTTATTTGTGTAGCTATAGGATAATTTCTGTTTTGATTGTGAATTACTCACTCCGGAAGGGGGTTTAATTCAATTGAATGCTTGTGTGAGCCTCGGAAGGGGAATCATGAGCATTAGAATTGAGGCTCTATCCTTCACAATTCTCTTGACCAACACTATTCGGGAGGAATTGAGGTCTTGAGAGTTTGTATGGCTTATGGATGAGAGAACATGCTTAACCTCTTCTCATGACAATTAGATCAAGGAATTGGCAATATTGATTGTGATTAGAGAGATTGGATTGTCAAGGAATTGGAATCCAATTAATTTCAATCCGCCATAGATCTACTTATATGATTGAGAAGGAAGTTGAGACCCATTTGATTCATTGTGGATTATGATGTCTCCAATCCCTAATGAATTTTCCATTCTGTTACTTATCCTTGAGTTCACTTTAATTGCTTTGATCCACTGCTTCCTTAAATTTTCCAGCACCCAATTCCCATTTACATTTTCAGCAATTTACTTTTCTTGCCACTTAAGTTTCTGCCAATTTACTTTCAGCAATTTACATTTTCTGCAATTTACATTCTGTTAATCAAATTTCACTCAATTCATCAATATTAGCTTGATTAGACATATCACCTCACTAAAGTTGCTTGATCCATCAATCCATGTGGGATCGACCTCACTCTGGTGAGTTTTACCACTTAATGCGACCTGGTACACTTGCAAGGGAGCTTACTTCCCAACAGAGGAGCGTTTGCTTAGTGTGCTGAGAAGACACAAGAAAGCTATTTGGTGGAGTTTGGTGGACATAGTAGGTATAAGCCCTCAAGTCTGTGAGCATCGCATATTTCTAGAGGAGGGAGCAAGGCCTATCCATCAACCTCAAAGGCGGTTGTACCCCACCATTTTAGATGTTGTGAAGAAGGAAGTGACCCGACTTCTTGAAGCTAACATCATCTATCCAATCTTGGAGAGTGAATGGGTTAGCCTAGTACAGGTGGTTCCGAAGAAGTCTAGCATCACAACAGTGAAGAATGAGCATGGGAAACTCATGGCTACAAGAGTGCAGAATTCCTGGAGGGTGTGTATTGACTACAGGCGCTTGAACCAGGCCACTCGCAAGGATCACTACCCGTTACCTTTTATCGATCAAATGCTTGATCGCCTATCAGGTAAATTATACTATTTTTTAGGTGGTTATACTGGTTATTTTCAAATCTATATTGCTGCAGAAGATCCGAGAAAACAACTTTTACATGCCCCTTTGGAACATATGCATATAAGAGAATGCCTTTTGGCTTATGTAATGCACCGGCTACGTTTCAAAGATGCATGATGAGTATCTTCTCAGATCTTCTTGAGCATTGTATGGAAGTTTTTATGGATGACTTTAGTGTTTATGGTGATTCGTTTGACCTTTGTTTGGATAGTCTAGCTGGAGTATTAGAAAGATGTGCTAGTTCAAACTTTGTACTTAATTTTGAAAAATGCCATTTTATGGTAAAGCAAGTTATTGTTCTAGGCCATGTTTTTTCTAATACTGGTATATGTATTGATCCTGTAAAGGTAGATGTTATTTTTGGTTTACCTTACCCCTCCTCCATGAGGAAAGTCCATTCATTTCTTGGTCATGCAGGTTTCTACTGACGTTTTATCAAGGACTTCAGTAAGGTTGCACTACCTCTGTCCCGCCTGCTACAGACAGACGTAGAGCTTGAGTTGAGTGAAGACTGCATGGAGGCATTTGACAAGCTGAAGATTGCCTTGACCCAAGCTCCTATTGTGAGAGGGCCTAACTGGAGTAGGCCGTTCGAGATCATGTGTGGCGCATCAAACTATGTAGTAGGAGCAGCACTAGCTCAGCGCGAAGGTAAGGACCCTTATATTATTGCTTATGCTTCTAAGACTTTAGATGGTGCTCGGTCTAATTATACTACCACTGAAAAGGAGCTTTTAGCTATTGTTTTTGCCTTAGATAAATTCCGAGCTTATTTACTTGGAATTAAGGTGGTAGTATATTCAGACCATGCGGCTTTGAAATACTTGTTAGCTAAGAAAGAGTCTAAACCAAGGTTAATTCGTTGGATATTGTTGTTGCAAGAATTTGATTTAGAGATCAAAGATAGGAGTGGTTCCCAAAATTTGGTGGCGGACCACTTGAGTCGCTGACGATCGGATTTCTGCTAATTTAGAATTTTGTAAAAATATAATCGCATTGTAAGTATAGTTTCTAAACCGACAGAGAATCCTTTCGTACAAAAGTTTGGTTGTCACAAGTAACAAAACCCAATAAAATTTATAACCGAAGTATTTAAACCTCGAGTCATCTTCTCAAGAAATTGCAGGGAGGTATGATTTATTATTGGTTATGTAAAAAGATAGAATTTTTTGGGTTTTTGAAATGGTTGAAAGAGTAATTTAAATGACAAAAAAAATAAATTAATAATTATGAAAATCTCTTTGCAAGGTATAAGAACTAGAATTTCTATCCTAGTTATCTTTATCAATTGTGATGAGCATTGGATTTTGCTCCTACCTTGTTAACCTCTAACTATGAAGGTAAGTCAAGTGGATGAATCAATTTGATTCCTCTGGTCCTAGTCAATTCCTATGGAAAGACTAGAGTTATTGGAATACAAATCAACTAGCAAAGATAATAATCATCAATCACAAGGAGTTTGATAACTCAAATGTCTCCAATTAATTAACCAAAGCAAAAAGGGAGAAAATCTACTTGAATAAAAATGCTTTCAGATGGGAAGCAACAGTAACATAAATAAAAGAAAGAAATCTTAAATCTGAAATACCTCAAATTATATTAAATATAAAAAATCAAATCTAACATGGAAATTCATAAATTAAATTGAAAAAATAAATAAAAGGGACATTGAACCTGTAATTGAAGAGAAGCAGCCTAAACATAATAGAAATCCTAAATCCTAATCCTAAGAGAGAGGAGAGAACCTCTCTCTCTAAAACTACATCTAATCCTAAAATTCTGTATATTAAAGCTTGATTGATGAATGAATGGATTTTCCCACTTTATAGCCTCTAATATGTGTTTTCTGGGCCGAAAACTGGGCCAGAAACAGCCCAGAAATTGCTGGGGGCGAAATCTGCCACGCTGATTTTCGTCTCTGCAACGTGTTTGCGTGGATCACGCGTTCGCGTTGCCTCGCTGTACGGCCACTATGGCAAATTATATATGAAATCAAAGCCCCGGACGTTAGCTTTCCAACGCAACTAGAACCGCATCATTTGGACCTCTGTAGCTCAAGTTATGACCGTTTTAGTGCGAGAGGTTCAGGCTGACAGCTTTGCAGTTCCTTCAACTTCTTGTATTCCTTCCACTTTTGCATGCTTCCTTTCCATCCTCCAAGCCATTCCTGCCCTGTAATCTCTAAAAACACTTAACACACCTATCAAGGCATCGAATGGTATAAAGGGAGAATTAATATTAATAAAATTAAGGTCAAAGAAGTATGTTTTCAATCATAGCACAAAATCAAGAAGAAAAACGCAAAACATGCGATTTCTATGAATAAGCGTGAGAATAATGGATGAAAAACCACTCAATTTAGCACAATATAAACCATAAAATAGTGGTTTATCAACCTTCCCACACTTAAACATTAGCATGTCCTCATGCTAAGCTCAAGAGAAGCTATAAAGGAGTAAAGAGGAATGGTGTGATGTATGAAATGCAACCTATCTATATGAATGCAACTACATGCAAAAAAAATGATTCTACCTACTTGTTTAAAAGTAAACAAATATTTTAAGAATAAATATGAATTGGATTTCACTAATTCAAATCATAAAATAAAGTACAAGTAAACTTGCAAAAGAAAATAGCTCGTGAAAGCCGGGAACAAGGAATCGAGTATCGAACCCTCACTGGAAGTGTATACACTCTAATCACTCATGTGTTTAAGGTTCGATTCTCTCAATTCTCTACTAACCTTGCTTTCTAAGGCTTGCTCTTCATCTAACAATCAACAAAAATTTAATGCACAGATACACATATCAAGAGGTCTTTTAAGGGTTGTAATGGGGTTAGGGTCAAGGTAGGATTGTATTTGGCCAAGTGGACTAAAATCTGAATCCTTAATTAACTTAAACTTTTCCCACCTAACTTAAGACAATCCATGTAATCAAAGTACAAAACCTAACTGTCCATTAACCATGTTTTCCACATATTCATGTATCCTAATTTCAAGTACAGTACATATGCATTGCTTTCACCATTTACTTTGGGGCATTTTGTCCCCTGTTATTCATTTGCTTTTTTTCTTTTCTTTTTCTCCTTTTCTTCTTTTTTTTTTATTTTTTTTCATAATTTTTCTTTCTTTTGCTTTTCTCAAGGCATATGATTAAATTATTGAATGCATGAACATGTCCTAAACATTTCTTTCACATTTTCATAAAGATATACAATATCCAATTCTTAAACCAAACGTTTCCAAACCCAAATTTCCCACACTTAAATCATAAGCACTCTCACTAGTCTAGGCTAACCAAGAATTCAAATTAAGAATATTATTATTTTTTGCTTAGAGTTAATGATGTGCTAAAGTAAAGAACAAAGGGGTATAATAGGCTCAAAATTGGTTTGCAAGGGATAATGAAAGGTTAAGGCCATATGGGTATGTAAGCTCAGTGAAATAAGGCCTCAATCATATAAGTGCATGCATACATCAAACAATGGAAATATAGAATTAAGCAAGACAAAGATCACAATTTTAGAGAGAACAACACACACCAAAAATAAAATATTGGTTGATAAAATGCAACCAATCAATTAGGCTCAAAATCTCACTGGTTTTGTGTGTTCGAGCTCTAAACCATGTTCCAGTATAATATTCCTTCAAACAAGTTTATCAAAAATTTTAAATCAAATTAATGAAATGTTATAAAAAGTTTCTTGAAAAAGAAAATATTACTTTAACCAAGTGGTAAAATATGCACAAAATCAAATAATCATGCAATTAAAGATGCAAATGCAACAATGAACAAACAAAGAAAATAGAATATTGGTGTTGAGAAGAAAATAACTAACCCATGGAGATTGGTATCGACCTCCCCACACTTAAAGATTGCACCGTCCTCGGTGCATGCTGAGATGTGCAGGTGGACGGGCTGCTACAACTGATGCTTTTCTCTAGAGATTGTGCAGAGGGACTTGTCCGTTGCCCTATATAGAAGTTTTTCTTTCCCTTTCTCGGTGGCCAGCCTGAAAGAAGAAGAAAAACAAGAAAAAGTAAACCAGAAATAAAGATAAGAAAATAAATAAAGTCTGGGTGGGTTAATGCCAAATAATGAGGGTCTCAATTACATGGTAGCTATAACATGCAAGAGGGAAGACAGTAGAAGCAAACGGCATATCAATAGTGCAAAAATTACAACAAAGGGGAAGAGAGTGTGGGTAATGCAAGATAGTATAAGCACATGTCAATACAAAAGGAATACAGGTATCAGAAAATATCAACATTGACATAAATAATATTACCTAACAGTGGAAAATAAGTCACTAAGTACCAAAATAATACCAGAAAAGATGTAACAGTTGAATAAGAAAATTTAACACCATTGGAAAAATAATAGACTTAGAAAAAAAATAAAAATATGCGTAAAATTAAAATGCAATGAATGAAAGTATGCAAATAAATTAATTAAAATAGAATGGAAGTGAAGAGGGATGAGAGGTTAAAGAGATGAAGAAGAAGTAAGTAAGAAAGAAAGAAGAAAGAAGAAAAGATAGAAGAAATTAGGATTAGAAAAGAAAAGATAAGATAATTGGCACTGATCTAGATAAGTTGTGCGGCGCAGGCGACGCGGACGCGTGGATCACGCGTTCGCATGATTGACGGTAATTTCAAGTGACGCGGACGGGTGGGGCACGCGTTCGCGTGACTTGATTTGTGCTAGTGGCGCGAGAGCAGCCTCGCGTTCGCACAACTCTTTGTTTAGTTTGCTTATTGCCAAAATTTGGGGTGACGCGTTTACGTGGGCAACGCGATCGCGTGAATGGCCTGATTTTGTAAAACGACGCGGTCGCGTGGGGCACGTGTTCGTGTGGTAGGGCTTGTGCTTTTAGCATGAGTCCAGCCCAACTCTATCATAACTCTCTGCCATACACTCTTTATGTCGATTTTGCAGGGACACGCGTTCGCGTGGGTGACGCGGACGCGTGGGGAGGCTATTTCGCAAACGACGCGGACGCGTCATTGACGTGGTCGTGTGGACATGTTTGTGCCTAAGGCACGCCTCCAGCCACGCTTTCGCATGACTTTCTGTTTCTTTTCTTCTTGTTCCGAAAGTACCTATGACGCGGACGCGTCAGCGACCCTCGAATGTCGCGTGCATTTTTTTTATATATATATGCAATATGCAGAATGCAGGTGAATATGCAGAAATTATGAATGAAAACTAAGGAAAAATAAAATAAAATAAAATTAAGAACAAAAAGGAAAGAATATACCATGGTGGGTTGTCTCCCACCTAGCACTTTTAGTTAAAGACCATAAGTTGGACATTTGGAGAGTCCTTTGTTATGGTGGCTTGTGCTTGAACTCATCCTGAAATTGCCACCAATGCTTGGACTTCCAATAATCTGCATTATTCTCAAGTGAATTTGCCAAGCTTTAAGGGAGTTCTTCACAAGCCTTGAGCTCCCAAAGTGGATCCTCATGTATGCCTGGATCCCAAATCTTGTATCCACACCCGTCTTCAAGTGGAACGTGATGATTCCATCTGGGTGGTAAGCAATCTGAATTCTCTACAGAGTACCAAACTCTTCTTTTAGAGCTAACCAAATTATCACCAGTTGAGCCCTTACATCTGGCCTTTGAAATATCAACTTTGATGAGCCTTGATTTGTAACTCCAACCACTAAACAGTCTCCTCTTACGCTTTATGCCACAAAGCTTCCTGAGTTGGCCGTCCGTTTCAAGAATACCGTACTCAAGTGGGATAGGAAGACGAACAGAGATAAGTTTTACCCACTCAAGTGAAGGAGTAGACGACAACCTAGGTGGAGAAGTCTCCAACGTTCTTGACAAAGCATACTCAACTCCCGTCTATCCTTTTCGAAGGGCTTCTACTTCCACATCATTTGCATACTCAATCAGAGAAGAGTCTTCATATTCAAGGAGTTCGTTTGTGGATGTAGATTTATCACTGGGAGGACTTGATGCATGATTCTCATCACCAAAGGAACTTACTTCTTGATCTATCCCATCCAAGTCTTCACAAGGAATATGCCATGGAGGTTGTGCACTGGCCTTCTTGACATCAATTTCAATCCTATTGGAGGGGTACTATACAATTCTAGATTCCCATGGAGGTTCAGCATCTCCTAAATCTTTAACAACTTCTTCCTCTGCAACTATTATGGCTTTCTCTACTTGTTCCAATACAAAGCCATATTCCTCATTGTCCACCGGAGTTTCTAGTGTCTCCTTCATGCTACGCTCTTCTTTTGATTCTCCACATGTAGCCATGGGAGTACTTTGAGTGTTCAAATGTTGGGAAGCTAATCGATTTACTATCTCGGTAAAGGCATCTGCGAATTCTAGTACTCCCCGTTTCATCTCTCTTTTCCCTTGAAGAAAAACACCAATAGTATCATACATTGAAGGTTGAGGTGGATGTGAGAGCTCATTATTTGGGAGGAAAGTTTCATGATAAGAGGGTGGTTCATCACTTTCCATCTTTTTCACTTGTTGCACAGCACACTTTAATTCCTTGTTCTCAAGTTGAGATTCTTTAGCCATGAAAGCTTCGGGTGCCATTCGGTTTACCGCTCAGTCCAATTGATGCAGGGTTGCTTGGAATTAATCCATTGTTTCCTTGAGACGATCCCTTGACTCTTGTTATGCTCGGATATCATAAGTAGGATCATAAAGCTCTTGGATTGATGGATATGGACGTGGAGTATATGGAGGTGGTGGTCCTTGGGAGTAACTGGGTTGGAATTGGGGTGGATCTATGTATGGCTCATATGGCTCATAGGGTGGTTGATATGGTGGATAAGGGTTAGAATCATTTGATGGTGTTTGGTAGTAGGGGGCTTGTGAGTATGGTGGTCCAGAGTTGTGTTGAGGAGGTGGTTCATAAGCATATGGTGGGACTTGTTGGTAAGGGGGTCCACCATATTCATCATCTTGGTACGCTCCCTGGAATGGCTCTTAACCATAGTAATTTGGTGGAGGTTAGTTATAGCGCATTGGAGGGGGTTGTTGCCAAGAGGGTTGATCAAATCCTTGTGGCTCCTCCTATCTTTGATTCTTCCAACCTTGATGCCTATTTTCATTATAGTTTCCATTCCTTGCAACAACATTGGAACCACACTCAAAGTGACAGGGGTGAGAACTCATAATAGCTAAAAAAAATTAAAAACGAAAATAAAAGCAAATAAACAAGTAAAATAAAATATTTACAAAAACCAATAATAAGGCACACGTTTGCAATTCCCCGGCAACAACGCCATTTTAACGAATAAGATTCTCGCTAATTTAGAAATTTTATAAAAATATAGTCGCGTTGTAAGTATAGTTTCTAAACCGACAGAGAATCCTTTTGTACAAAAGTTTGGTTGTCACAAGTAACAAAACCCAATAAAATTTATAACCGAAGTATTTAAACTTCGGGTCGTCTTCTCAAGGAATTGCAGGGAGGTATGATTTATTATTGGTTAGGTAAAAAGATAGAATTTTTTGGGTTTTTGAAAGGGTTGAATAAGTAATTTTAATGACAAGAAAAATAAATTAATAATTATGAAAATCTCTTGGCAAGGTATAAGAACTGGAATCTCTATCCTAGTTATCCTTTTCAATTGTGATGAGAATTGGATTTTGCTCCCACCTTGTTAACCTCTAACTATGAAGGTAAGTCAAGTGGATGAATCAATTTGATTCCTCTGGTCCTAGTCAATTCCTATGGAAAGACTAGAGTTATTGGAATACAAATCAACTAGCAAAGATAACAATCATCAATCACAAGGAGTTTGATAACTCAAGTGTCTCCAATTAATTAACCAAAGCAAAAAGGGAGAAAATCTACTTGAATAAAAATGCCTTCAGATGGGAAGCAACAGTAACATAAATAAAAGAAAGAAATCTTAAATATGAAATATCTCAAATTATATTAAATATAAGAAATCAAATCTAACATGAAAATTCATAAATTAAATTGGAAAAATAAATAAAAGGGTGATGCCAGGGCATTTTGGCCAGTTTCACTGACCTTTTCTTTACTGTTTTTAGGGTAGTTTCATGCATTTCCTTAGGAAATAAGCTAGTTTTGGGTAGATATTCACTTACATCTTGATTCAAGCATACATTGTGCACTTTACATGATTTCATGAGGATTTTGCATAAATTTAAGGACAAATTGGATGTTGCATTTCCCATGACTTGGACTAGAACTTTGATGCACTTTATTGCTTGATTTCAGGACAAAGGAAGCAAAGAAGAACCACATTAGTGGCTACGTTAGTTACACTAACATTAACACTAACGTGGAATGGGAGTAATTTGCAAAGTTAATGAGAAAAGTGATTGCCAATAACGCTCTCGAAGCCATTATTGCCCACGTTAAGAGTCACGTGAACTCTAACGTGGAAGTAAAGAAATGGAGCCAACGTTAGTGACACTTAACATTATCACTAACATTGGACCAAGATCATGAGTGGCCACGTTAGAGTCCATGTTAACTTAGTTAATGTGGCCTCTAACGTTAAGAAGAAAAGGGGGAAGCCAACGTTAGAGACATTCAACATTGTCACTAACGTTGGCAAAGTCACACAAGGCCACGTTAACTTCCACTTAACCTAGTTAACGTGGAAGCTAACGTGAAGAGACTAGGTGGTTGACAATGTTAGTGACACCAAACATTGTCACTAACATTGGGATGAACACACACTATCCCCAAGAAGCCACGTTAACTCCAACGTTAACCTAGTTAACGTGGACTCTAACGTAGAGAAGGGGGAGGCTTCTCAACGCTATTGGGCAAGTTGAGTCTTAATAACATGCGCGAAGGACAAAGAGGCAACGGTAGTGGCAACGGTTGTGCCACTAACGTTGAGGTTAACGTGGCTCTTACTTAGGTAAGGAACGTTAGTGAAAAAGTTGAATGTCACTAACGTTCTCGAAGGTTGGCAAGCCTACGTTAAAAGAGCCACGTTAACTAAGTTAACGTGGACTCTAACGTAGAGAAGGGGGAGGCTTCTCAACGCTATTGGGAAAGTTGAGTCTTAATAACATGCGCGAAGGACAAAGAGGCAACGTTAGTGGCAACGTTTGTGCCACTAACGTTGAGGTTAACGTGGCTCTTACTTAGGTAAGGAACGTTAGTGAAAAAGTTGAATGTCACTAACGTTCTCGAACCCATATTTTCACTGAACGTTAACACCACTAACGTCCTGAGCTAAAGTCTCTGCCCACTTCACACTTTCTCTCTGCAAGTAAATCTGAGCCCAATGAAGAAGAGAACTGCTTCAAACTCAAGATCCAAAGGCCCATACCCAAGACTTGAAGAATCAACTAGAAGAACAGAAGAGTAGTATATATAGGAGTAGCTTTGAATTATTTAGAGAGTGGGAAATTATAGGGAGCCTCTTGGCATAGAACTACTCTCTGTATTTTATTTTCTCTGCACTTCTAGTTTTCATCATGTATTCTCCATCCTTGTTTTCATTTTCTAGAGCTATGAACAACTAAACCCCTTTCATTGGG
>NC_029790.2:44251233-44259904 GCF_000816755.2 Arachis ipaensis
GAGAATGCAACATCTCCTGAGCCCAATGAACTCCCCTTTTCTGATCTTACCCATTCTCTTTAATTTCTGTTATTTACTTTTATGAGCAATTCCCCCATTCCCATTTACAATTTTGTAATTTACTTTCAGTCATTTACTTTCAGCTCTTTAATTCTAGCATCTACTTTTCTGTCCATTACTTTCCCGCCATTTTATTTTCTGCAACTCTCAACTCAAATTCTGGATTCGCTCAACTAGAACATTCCTCTAATTAAAGTTGCTTGATCAATTGATCCTTGTGGGATTCGACCTCACTCTATTGTGAGTTTTTACTTGACGACAAATTCGGTACACTTGCCGAAGGAAATTTGTTATGAGACAAGTTTTCCGTGCATCAAGTTTATGGCGCCGTTGTCGGGGATTGATTGTGCATCAACAATGATTAGATTGGAGGATTACTAGATCGAGCATTTTATTTTGTTTGATTTAAATTTCTGTTTGAGTCATTTACTTTCTGTTTTAGTTAATTTCTTCCCTTCTCCCTTACTTTTTCTTTGTTATTCACTATTCATCTCACTAACCCACTAACTATTTGATATATTGCATCACTCACACTAACAGTAATTCTGACAGATATACTTTCTACACCTATTCTCTTTGCTTGTACTTGTTGGTTGTATGACAGGGAGAAGAAGCGGGGCTTCAACTTCCTTTGATTCTGAACCTGAGAGAACCTTCCTTAGACTAAGGAGGGAGGCAAGAGAAAAATGTGTAGTTGGTGCTGAAGAAGAGGAGGAATACTTTAAGGAATACTTTGAACCAAACATGGAAGAAAACATGGAAAACCATCATGAAGAAGAGGCTCACAACCATGGTAGAGGAGGTCGAGCAAATCATGCTGGTGAAGATAGAAGAGTTTTAGGCTCTTACATCAATCCAAACCCAGGAAACTGTGGAAGTAGCATTCAAAAGCCAACCATCCATGCCATCAATTTTGAACTGAAGCCACAGCTCATCACCCTTGTTCAGAACAACTGTTCGTTCGGAGGGAGTGTCCAAGAGGACCCCAATCAACATCTAACCACCTTCCTGAGAATATGTGACACAGTGAAGTCTAATGGTGTTCATCCTGATGCCTATAGAGTGCTCTTATTTCCATTCTCACTCAAGGATAAGGTAGCCAAGTGGCTGGAGTCTTTCCCAAGGGAAAGCTTGACAACTTGGGAAGACGTGGTGAACAAATTCTTAGCAAGATTTTACCCTCCTTAACGAATCAATAGGCCGAGAGCTGAGGTCTAAACTTTCAGGCAACAAGATGGTGAGACTCTATATGAAGCATGGGAAAGGTTTAAAGACCTAACAAGGAGGTGCCCACCAGATATGTTCAATGAATGGGTGCAGCTGCACATTTTCTATGAAGGGCTCTCTTATGAGTCAAAGAAGGCCGTAGACCATTCATCCGGAGGATCTTTGAACAAGAAGAAGACCATTAAGGAGGCCATAGATGTCATTGAAACAGTAGCAGAGAATGACTACTTCTATGCCTCCGAAAGAGGGAACACTAGAGGAGTGATGGAGCTAAATAATGTAGATGCTTTGCTGGCCCAAAACAAGCTCATTACCCAGCAGCTGGCTGACCTCACCAAGAAGATGGAGAGGAACCAAGTAGTAGCAATCTCCACTTCATCAACAACCCAAGAAGGAGTGAATGAAGAAGCAGAGGGTAGTCAGGAGCAAGCTAACTACATTGGGAATTCACCTAGGCAAAACCATGATCCATACTCCAAGACCTACAACCCTGAATGGAGGAATCACCCAAACTTTGGGTGGGGAAATCAACAAGACCAAAGCCTTGATCAAAGACGCCCAAATCCAAACAATGTAGCCCACCAACACTTCACATCTAGACCATATTAACACCCCCATAACAACACCTCTCCACATTCATATCAAGGCCAGAATAACCCTACTCAGCCTGACCTATCATCATTTGATGAAAGAATCTCAAGGATTGAGAATCTACTTGAAGGCATAAGCAAAGAGATTCAAGATAGTAAAGCATTCCGAGAAGAGGTGATATCCAATATGCAGAATCAGGATGCTGCCATCAAGAAACTTGAGACACAAATTGGCTACTTATTCAAACAAATTCCCCGCCACAACCTTCGCAGCAAGACTAGCTCAACACAAAGGGAGGAATGTCAGGCTATCACCCTTAGGAGTGGGAAGGAACTGAAGGAAACCCCCCAGAAACCACAAAAAGAGGACTCAAATAAAGAGGAAGAAGAGCAGGACGAAGCTCGAGTTCCCACTTTGAATTCACAAAAAGGGAAAGGAGTGCTGAAGCCAGACACCCCAAGAGTCCCATACCCTCAGCAATTAAGGAAGAAAGGGGATGACAATCAGTTTTTGAGATTTTTGGAAATCTTCAAAAAACTGCAAATCAACATACCCTTTGCTGAAGTAATAGAACAAATGCCACTCTACGCCAAGTTCTTGAAGGAGCTCATGACTAAGAAGAGAAGCTGGAAGAACAACAAAACTGTGATACTAACCGAAGAATGTAGTGCTATCATTCAGCACAAACTACCCCAGAAATTGAAGGATCCCGGGAATTTTCAAATCCCTTGTATTATAGGGGAAATCACAGTGAAAAAGGCTCTGTGTGACTTAGGAGCCAGCATCAATTTGATGTCAGTAGCTATGATGAGAAAGATGAAGATTGAGGAAGCTAAACCAACAAAGATGGCCTTACAATTGGCAGACAGATCGTTCAAGTTCCCGCATGGCCTCGTAGAAGATTTGCTGGTGAAGGTGGGAGATTTTATCTTCCCAGCAGACTTTGTAGTGTTGGACATGCAGGAGGAAGCCAAGGCTTCCATTATTCTGGGAAGGCCATTCTTGGCCACTGCTGGAGCTGTCATTGACGTACAAAAAGGAGATCTCACCCTGAGATTACACAATGAAAAGATGACGATCAATGTGTTCAAGGCCATGAGTTACCCACCAGAGCAAATGGGAGAGTGTATGAGGTTGGACTCACTTGAAGACACAGTGCAGGAAAGTTTTGAAGAAGAAGAACCTGAAGGTATAATAGAGGAGGAGTCTATGTTTAGTGAAGAGGTTGCAACAGCAGAAAGTCAAATACAAGGTGCACCAAAGGAAGAGAATGAAAAGTCAGAAGCACCCAAACTTGAACTCAAAGTATTGCCACCCTCTCTCAAATATGCGTACTTAGGAGAAGATGAAAATTACCCAGTAATTATAAGCTCATGCCTCAGCCAAGATCAAGAGGATGAACTGCTCAAGGTACTGCGAAACCACAAAGATGCTATTGGTTGGACTCTTGCTGACTTGTAGGAGATAAGTTCAACCATATGTATGCACAAGATACTACTGGAAGAAGATGCCAAACCATCCATTCAATCCCAAAGGAGGTTGAACCCAATCATGAAGGAAGTGGTACAGAAGGAAGTTATGAAGTTGTGGCAAGGGGGGTAATTTACCCAATCTCAGACAGCCCCTGGGTTAGCCCCGTACATGTCATCCCAAAAAAGGGAAGAATTACCGTGGTTCCCAATGAGAAGAACGAACTAATTCCTACAAGGACAGTCACAGGATGGCGGATGTGCATAGACTACAGGAAGCTCAACGAGGCTACACGAAAAGATCATTTCCCTCTTCCATTCATGGATCAGATGTTGGAAAGACTCGCAGGGCACACTTATTATTGTTTTCTCGACGGTTATTCAGGATATAACCAAATAGTGGTTGATCCCAGAGATCAAGAGAAAACCTCATTCACTTACCCATATGGAGTGTTTGCCTACAGGCGCATGCCATTTGGGCTATGTAATGCACCTGCGACTTCCCAACGCTGCATGCTTTCTATCTTTTCAGATATGATAGAAAAATTCATTGAAGCTTTTATGGATGACTTCACGGTATTCGGAGATTCCTTTCCTAGCTGCCTACATCACCTTGCCTTGGTATTGAAAAGATGCCAAGAGACCAATCTGGTCTTGAACTGGGAGAAATGTCACTTTATGGTGACAGGAGAAATAGTCCTTGGTCACAAAGTTTCTAACCAAGGCATTGAGGTTGACAGAGCCAAAGTAGAACTTATTGAAAAACTGCCTCCACCCAGTGATGTCAGGGCAATTAGGAGCTTTTTAGGGCATGCTAGTTTTTACAGAAGGTTTATTAAAGATTTTTCAAAGATAGCCAAGCCCTTAAGCAATCTCCTTGTATCAGATACACCATTTATCTTTGATGAAACATGCATGTTAGCCTTTGAAAATTTGAAAATGAGGTTGTCCTCTGCTCCTATCATTTCCCCACCTGATTGGAATTTACCATTTGAATTGATGTGTGACGCATCTGATTTTGCAGTTGGGGTAGTGTTGGGACAGAGAAAAGATAACTTAGTCCATGTGATATACTATGTGAGCAAAGTCCTTAATGATACTCAAAGAAATTATACCACTACTGAAAAGGAGTTGCTGTCAATAGTTTTTGCATTTGACAAATTTAGATCATACCTCATTGGTGCTAAAGTGATTGTTTTTACGGATCACACAGCACTTAAATATTTGTTTGCCAAGCAAGAATAAAAACCGAGACTAATAAGATGGATCTTATTGTTGCAGGAATTCAATATTGAGATCAGAGACAAGAAAAGAGTGGAGAACAAGGTAGCAGATCACCTATCTAGGATTCCTCATAATGAAGGTGGAACACCTGATACAAGTGTGAACGAGTTCTTCCCTGATGAGCAGTTAATGCTAGTTCACAAAGCACCATGGTTCGCAGACATTGTAAACTTCAAGGCAACTGGGGCATTGCCTCCAGAGATCAATAAACATCAAAAAAGGAAGCTCATGAATGATGCAAAGTACTTTATCTGGGATGAGCCATATCTATTTAAGAAGTGTTCAGATGGAATCCTTAGAAGATGTGTTTCGGAAGAAGAAGGACGAGAGGTCCTATGGAATTGCCACGGCTCATGCTATGGAAGCCACTTTGGAGGGGATAGAACTGCAGCTAAGGTGTTACAAAGCGGATTCTTTTGGCCCACCCTTTTCAAGGATGCCAAAGAGCTAGTGAAGAGCTGCAATGAATGCCAAAGATCTGGAAACTTGCCCGAAAGAAATGAGATGCCACAAAATTTCATCTTGGAACTGGAATTGTTTGATGTGTGGGGAATCGATTTCATGGGACCATTCCCAACCTCATATGCAAACAAGTACATCTTGGTAACAGTGGATTATGTTTTCAAGTGGGTAGAGGCTATTGCAACCCCAACAAATAATAACAGGGTAGTCATGAACTTCCTCAGGAAGAATATTTTTAGCCAGTTTGGAGTCCCACGAGCACTCATCAGTGATGGAGGGAGCCATTTTTGTAACAGACCACTAGAAGCTCTTCTCCAACGATATGGGGTAAAACACAAGGTAGCCACACCTTACAATCCCCAAACAAGTGGACAAACTGAGATATCCAACAGAGAGCTAAAGAGGATTCTAGAAAAGACTATGGGTGCATCAAGAAAGGATTGGTCGAAGAAGCTGGATGATGCTCTTTGGGCATACAGAACAGCATTCAAAATACCACTTGGAATGTCCCCTTATCAACTGGTTTATAGGAAGGCTTGTCACTTACCACTGGAGCTGGAACACAAGGCTCTCTGGGCTATCAAGATACTAAACTTTGACAGCATTGCTGCTAGTGCGAAGAGGATCTTGCAGCTGCAAGAGATAGAGGAATTCAGGTCACAAGCCTATGAAAATATCAAGATGTATAAAGAAAAGGCAAAGAAAAGACATGACTGCATCTTGCACCCAGGAGTTTCGAAAAGGGGCAGCGAGTACTCCTTTACAATTCCAAATTGAGACTATTCCCAGGAAAACTCAAATCAAGGTGGTCCGGACCTTTTCTTGTCACAAAAGTCTCGCCTTATGGACCTTTTCTGAAAGGAATTTTACAGTGAATGGACAAAGACTCAAGCATTATCTGGGCAACATGGGGGAAAGCCCCAGAATAAATTACCATCTCAAGTAAAGGAGGAACCGTCGAGCTAGCGACGATAAAAGAGCGCTCTGTTGGGAGGCAACCCAACTTCAGGTAGTTTCCTTTTCATCTTTATTTCAATAAGGATCACAAGTTGTTTCCCCTGTATTGCGAGAAGCTAAGTTTGGTGTTCCACACCAAGTCAATTCAAGAGTGAAAGTGTGATTCTAAGTTTGGTGTTCCACCAAAGACATTAATTAGAATTACACCCCATTCCCAAAACACATTGTTAGCTCCAACCAATCAAGGGAAACCACTTAGATGTAGCTAGACTTTAGTAATAATTGTTCTGTTAACAACAAGATATGAGGTTCTCTACATATATGCAATGTTTTATACTGGGCAAGGAACTAAGTTTGGTGTTCACACACCAAATTGAGTTCAAAAGCAACAAGCATACATGCAAGCTAACTATGTCTCAAGTGCTTTGGGGACAAGCAACTTCAATAACTTTGCAGGAATCTTATGAGGAAATGGTGCACCTTCACCCAAGGAAGTGAAGTAGCAAGGACTAAGATGATGACAAAGAAAAGGCAAATAAAAATCATCACCCGAAGGTTGCATTGTTACTTAATTCCATTATACTCAGAATTGTTGAAAATAGGAAGTCCGAATGCACTTTTGATTAATAGTTACTCGCAGTTTAAACCTTTTTAAATTCCATCTTTTAAGTTTTTGTGTTAAAGAGGTCTATGATTGCTAGTCCTTATGTCACTGCATCCTGACTTTGCTTATTTGTATACCTGTCCCTTTGAATCAAATGAAAAGAGAATGAGTGTTTTCAAAAGACCAGAGAGGAGTTCATACTATGGAGTAAGTTCCTGAGTTTGTGGTGTGGTCATAAGTTAGCTAAGTTGGTTCAACCACAAAGGTGGGAAGACAACTATCTGTCATGAATACTATGCTTGAGACACACCCCATGAGACTAGATAAATAAGAAGATCCTAATAAGAAAAAGGGAAAGAACAATCAAAGTTGAGGAATAAAAGAAAAATAGTAAGCAATAAGGCTAGGCACCAATGGTCTTAATCTTGAGACATGTGTCTGTGGTGCTCTTGTGTGAGGGATATACTTGGATGAATAAGCTCTTAGGGGTGCCTTATCACTTGGTAACTTGGGTTAACTAACCCGGGATTATCAACTGAAAGTCCACTATCAAGAGTAACCCTCATCACAGAGCATTTAGTAACCCAAAGAGGTGCTGGACACCAAGGTCTCAAGAAAAGAAAATAAATAAACTATGTGCCTGTGGTGTGTATGTATGGGGGAGAGACTTGAGCAAGTAAGTCCTTAGGGGTGCTTCAATACCTAGCACCTTGAACCAACTGATTCGGGAGTGTTGGCTGAAAGCTTATTTTAAAGAGTTGCCCCCTTACAGAGCACTTAGCTTAAGAACAAAAAAAATAATAAGCCCTGAAATAACAACAAAAGGATCAATGAATAAAAGTCTCATGGGATGCAATCACAGTGAGTATTCTAGGACATGATAAAGGTCTGAAAGCCAGGAATGAACCTAAGTTGCTATGCATGAAACCACCATAAAACCAGGGACATGACTTCCACAAGAATGACTCATTTCTCTTAGCATTCCTTTCATCATTCTCTTGTTCCAGTACTTGCTTAGGGACAAGCAAGCTTTAAGTTTGGTGTTGTGATGCCAGGGCATTTTGGCCAGTTTCACTGACCTTTTCTTTACTGTTTTTAGGGTAGTTTCATGCATTTCCTTAGGAAATAAGCTAGTTTTGGGTAGATATTCACTTACATCTTGAGTCAAGCATACATTGTGCACTTTACATGATTTCATGAGGATTTTGCATAAATTTAAGGACAAATTGGATGTTGTATTTCCCATGACTTGGACTAGAACTTTGATGCACTTTATTGCTTGATTTCAGGACAAAGGAAGCAAAGAAGAACCACATTAGTGGCTACGTTAGTTACACTAACGTTAACACTAACGTGGAATGGGAGTAACTTGCAAAGTTAATGAGAAAAGTGATTGCCAATAACGCTCTCGAAGCCATCATTGCCCACGTTAAGAGTCACGTGAACTCTAACGTGGAAGTAAAGAAATGGAGCCAACGTTAGTGACACTTAACATTATCACTAACGTTGGACCAAGATCATGAGTGGCCACGTTAGAGTCCATGTTAACTTAGTTAACATGGCCTCTAACGTTAAGAAGAAAAGGGGGAAGCCAACGTTAGTGACATTCAACATTGTCACTAACGTTGGCCAAGTCACACAAGGCCACGTTAACTTCCACGTTAACCTAGTTAACGTGGAAGTTAACATGAAGAAGGGAGGTGACGCCAACGTTAGTGACACCCAACATTGTCACTATCGTTGGAAGGAGCCCACACATGCCACCATGAGCCATGTTAACTCCCACGTTAACTTAACGTGGAAGCTAACGTGGATAAGAGAATGTTGAGCCAACGTTAGTGACACTCAACTTTGTCACTAACGTTGGAGATGGCTAGCATGGCCACGTTAGAAGCCACGTTAACCTAGTTAACGTGGACTCTAATGTGGGAGCTAAGGGACACATTGGAACGTTAGTGACAATGTTAAGTGTCACTAACGTTCTCGAAGGTTGGCAAGCCTACGTTAAAAGAGCCAC
>NC_029790.2:44260001-44301556 GCF_000816755.2 Arachis ipaensis
TTCACACTTTCTCTCTGCAAGTAAAGCTGAGCCCATTGAAGAAGAGAACTGCTTCAAACTCAAGATCCAAAGGCCCATACCCAAGACTTGAAGAATCAACTAGAAGAACAGAAGAGTAGTATATATAGGAGTAGCTTTGAATTATTTAGAGAGTGGGAAATTATAGGGAGCCTCTTGGCATAGAACTACTCTCTGTATTTTACTTTCTCTGCACTTCTAGTTTTCATCATGAATTCTCCATCCTTGTTTTCATTTTCCAGAGCTATGAACAACTAAACCCCTTTCATTGGGTTAGGGAGCTCTGTTGTAATTTGATGGATCAATACTAGTTTTCATTATTCTTCTTCTATCTTTTCTCTTGATTTTACTTGAAAGCTTTCGATCTTCATCCAATTGGGTAGTTATCTTGGAAAAGAAGCTATTCATACTTGGATCTCTTCTGAACCTTGAAAGAGGAATGAAGAGGTCAAGCTAGAAATGCTTCTCATGCTGGACCAAATTGAGTTTGGATGGATATGTGACTATAATCCTCTCAACACTTAGTTTGGGAAATGCATGTGGTATAATTAGTGACCATACTTCATCTCTTCTCATGAGCAATTGACCAAGGAATTGGCTATTGATCAAGATTTAAGAGATTGAATTACAAGAAATTGTAATTCAATCACTTAAGATTGCCAAGGAGATCAATGAGTGCATTGATTGAGGAAGAGATGAAAATGAAATTGATCCGGAGAATGCAACATCTCCTAAGCCCAATGAACTTCCCATTTCTGATCTTACCCATTCTCTTTAATTTCTGTTATTTACTTTTATGAGCAATTCCCCCATTCCCATTTACAATTCTACAATTTACTTTCAGTCATTTACTTTCAGCTCTTTAATTCTAGCATCTACTTTTCTGTCCATTACCTTCCCGCCATTTTATTTTCTGCAACTCTCAACTCAAATTCTGGATTCGCTCAACTAGAACATTCCTCTAATTAAAGTTGCTTGATCAATCAATCCTTGTGGGATTCGACCTCACTCTATTGTGAGTTTTTACTTGACGACAAATTCGGTACACTTTCTGAAGGAAATTTGTTATGAGACAAGTTTTTCGTGCATCAAAGGGACATTGAACCTGTAATTGAAGAGAAGTAGCCTAAACATAATAGAAATCCTAAATCCTAATCCTAAGAGAGAAGAGAGAACCTCTCTCTCTAAAACTACATCTAATCCTAAAATTATGTATATTAAAGCTTGATTGATGAATGAATGGGGGCGAAATCGCTAGGGGGCGAAATCTGCCACGCTGATTTTCGTCTCTGCGATGCGTTTGCATCACCTAGCTGTACGGCCACTATGACAAATTATATCAAATCAAAGCCCCGGATGTTAGCTTTCCAACGCAACTAGAACCGCATCATTTGGACCTCTGTAGCTCAAGTAATGACCGTTTTAGTGCGAGAGGGTCAGGCTGACAGCTTTGCAGTTCCTTCAACTTCTTGTATTCCTTCCACTTTTGTATGCTTCCTTTCCATCCTCCAAGCCATTCCTGCCCTGTAATCTCTGAAAACACTTAACACACATACCAAGGCATCGAATGGTATAAAGAGAGAATTAATATTAATAAAATTAAGGTCAAAGAAGCATGTTTTCAATCATAGCACAAAATCAGGCAGGAAAACGTAAAACATGCGATTTCTATGAATAAGCGTGAGAATAATGGATGAAAAACCACTCAATTTAGCATAATATAAACCATAAAATAGTGGTTTATCAGTCACCTAGAACATATTAAGAGTGACTCCACTCCTATCAATGATACGTTTCCACTTGATAGCTTACAAGCAATATCTGAGGTGGTTCCTTGGTATGCACCTATAGCTAATTATTTGGTTAGTCGTACCTTTCCTCCTAATTTTTCTAAGCATTAAAAGGATAAGCTTAAAAGTGAGTCTAAGTACTACGTATGGGATGACCCATATTTGTGGAGATGTGGTGCAGATCAAATAATTAGAAGGTGTGTACCACAATCTGAATTCCAGTCAATTTTAGAGGCCTGCCACTCTTCTAAGAGTGGTGGACACTTTGATCCTCAAAGAACTGCTAGAAAAATTCTAGACTGCAGATTTTGGTGGCCCACACTTTTTAAGGATGCTAATATTTTCTGTGACTCTTGCCCCTAAAGCCAAAGGTTTGGAAATATATCCAAGAAGGATGAGATGCCCCAACAACTTATGTTATTTTGTGAAATTTTTTATGTTTGGGGTATTGACTTCATGGGTCCATTTCCAAACTCCAATGGTTTCTTATACATTCTGTTAGTTATTGACTATGTTTCTAAATGGGTGGAAGCAATTCCTACCCGTACTGATGATGCTAACGTTGTTGTTTCTTTTGTTAGGAATAACATTATTTGTCGCTTTGGATCACCACGAGTAATCGTGAGCGATCAAGGCTCTCATTTCTGTAACAGGAGAATGACAGGTCTGCTGAAGAAACATGGCATCATTCACAAGGTGGCGACGGAATACCATCCCCAAACTATGGGCAAGATGAGGTATCTAACAGAGAGATTAAGTGCATACTGGAGAAGATTGTCAAGCCTCATAGAAGAGACTAGAGCTCTAGGCTTGGAGATGAGCTTTGGGCTTATCGGATAGCTTACAAGACACCCATCAGAATGAGTCTATTCTGCCTAGTTTACGGAAAGGTTTGTCACCTTCTGGTGGAAGTGGATCACAAAGATTACTGGGCGGTGAAGGAATGCAACTTAGGATTGGGGGGAGCCGGGATTGAAAGAAAATTGCAACTATAGGAATTGGAGTGCCTTCGACTAGAAGCGTATGAGGACTCAAGGCTCTATAAAGAGAGGGTGAAGGCAGTGCATGATAAGAACATCAAGAGGAGAGAGTTTAGAGCTGGGGATTTAGTCCTCCTCTATAAATAAAGGTTGAGACTAATGCCAGGCAAGTTGAGATCAAGGTGGGAAGGACCTTATATGGTGGAAAAGGCTGAGCCATATGGGGTCTTCTACTTGAGTCACCCTTCAAGCCCCACCTTCTTCAAAGTAAATGGCCACCGTTTGAAGTTGTATCATGGTGAGAAGATGAAGAACAACAAGGAGCTGGAGATCTTCCTCTTGGAGGATCCAGCAAAGGAAGAGGACTGAGCTTGTGGACCGTCCAACTTAAGGACGTTAAAGAAAAGTGCTAGGTGGGAGGCAACCCACCATGGTATGATCTTCCCTTTTTGTTAGTTCTATTTCATTTATATCAGTGTTAATTTCAAGTTCTGCATGTTTACCTTTATTTTGCTTTATTTAAAAAAAGCCTCTGACGCGTAAGCGTCAATGACGCGCACGCGTCATATGGAGGTTCGCTCTTTAACAAAAAAAAGTTACGCTAGAGACGTGCAGGAGGGGTGCCTGGCGCACAAGCCACCCCACGCGTATGCGTGCTGCACGCGTACGCGTCACCTACAATTTTGTCAATCCACACGTGAGCGTCAGCGACGCATACACGTGGTATGAAAATCGGCGTAATTTGGTGATTTGAACAAAGAGTTGTGCGGGAATGAGGCTGGAATCATGCGTCTGGCACGACCAGTGGTCACGCATATGCGTGACTGACGCTTACGCGTCACCTGAATATTTGCCCACCCACACGTACGCATGGGCGACGCGTGCGCGTCATAAGCACCGCGTCACTTAAATCAGCGCGCTGCCTGTTGCATTCTTTCCCTCTTCAATCCTAATTCTTCTTTATTCTTCATTCTTCTTCTTTCCTTCTTCCTACTTCTTCCTTCTTTCTTCTTCACTTCTCTCAACACCACCGGCGGACTACCACCGGAGACCCCCACCTCCGGCAGCTTCAATTTCCTTTCCTTTTGTTCTTCCCTCCCTACTCATCTTCTCTCATTCTTACCCCCATTTATCCCCTTCTTACCATCTTCTTTTTTAAGGTTTCTTTTCTTCCTCTCCTCTACTCTTTTACTCTTCTTTTATTTCTTGCACTTAATTATTTTATTTATTTTTAATTTTATATTAGCTTTGTTATTTATAATTTCTTTTTCATTCTTTTATCTTGCATTTTTATGTTGGTGTTGGAATTTTATTTGGGTGATTATGTTACTCTATCTTAGCTTGTATGTGTTATGAGGTGTGCTTTGACAATTGACATTTTATTTTGGGTCTCATATACACTTAGATTGATTACCTTACTTTCTATTTTTAATTTGCACACCAAGTGTTTGTGAAAAAGTTCTCATGGCATTTTGATTTCTTTTCTATTTTATTCTTACACTTTAATGCCTATTTTTCATAACCCTTACATTCCATGTGTATTGAGTATATTATTCATTAATTATCATCATAAAAGTGCTCATTATTTTGTTGCATGTGACTATTATTGTTGCTATTGATGCTTGAGTCATTCTTCTCATGCTTGTTACTTGCATGCTTTTACCCCTCTTACATCTAGTTGTTATGATATGCTTTCATGATTTTACTTGATGTCTTACTTCCATGTTGTAGCTACCATGTGTTTAAGACACTATCTATTTATTTGGCATTTATTGTCACTTGGATTTTCTTCCTTCCGGTTTTTACCTATCTATGTTTGACATGCCATATTGCATGCTTTACTCCCTCTTCCATCCCATGCCAAGTGTTGTGACCCACACCTCTATGACTACTTTGTTGCACTATCTCTTTTGGGCACTACCTTTTACTTGCAAGTTTTTATTGAGATGATTCTTTGGGTTTAATGCTTTCCTTCTCTTTCTTTCTTTTTTAGGATGGCCACCAAGAGAGGAAAGGAGAAGGTTTCTGACAAGACACTGGCAAGGAAAGGCACTAAAATAGCACTGACTAAGGCGCAACCATCCACAAGCGTCAAGCCACCTACTAAGCGGGTGAAGAAGACCATCCAAGATGATGAAGCAGAGAAGGCATTTTTTGCACAAGACTCTGCACGGTTCACTAACCGTTACTTTGAGCGGATGTTCCCAGTCTTAGCAGAGAGAAATTACCATAATGAGCACCCACTCATTCTTCCTACGCACTTCGTTGATTTTGTGGTGCCCCGCATTGAAAGGAGACAGTGTGGATTCTTAAGGAGGCAGCCGCGAGAAGCCAATCTATCTTGGGTAGTTGAATTCTACTCCAACTATCACTCGCCTACACTGCAGTTTGTCTATGTTCGCCAAAAGCAAGTCCCTGTCTCCGAAGGTGCCATTCAGAGAGTACTTGATCTCTCACCTAGCCTGGAGCAGTTGGATGCCTATCAAAAGGCCCAGCTTGAGCGCCAGACATATCAGTTTGACTAGGACAGTGTCCTCGGAGTCATAGCACAACCCTTACAGCAATTGGATCTATAGGCAACACCGGGCTCTACCCAAAAGCATTTCCGCCCAAGCACTCACCTTGGAGGCTCACGTGTGGGCACAGATCATGTCCCACTACATCTTTCCGAGCACTCATGAGTCCACTTTCACTGCTGACATGGCTGTTCTCGTCTGGTGCATTCTCATAGAGTAACCTCTCAACTTGCCACGACTCATCCGACAGGCTATGGGACGAGTGCAGATCGCGGGCAACCTACCTTTTTTCGCATTGGTTACAGACTTGGTATCTGCAATGGGAGTCTCCTATCGGGCTGGGGATACGAAGGCCATGATTCCTAAGGATGATCAGTTTGTTCCGAATGAGAAGTATATCAGACCTCCAACACCTTCCACGAGCCGGCATGAAGGCCCGTCCTTCGATGCTCCTTCCTCTCCCGCTCCACCATCATCCACACCTTATGCACCATCTACCAATCAGTTGCTACTTGAGATCCTTGAGAGGCTAGACCGGCAAGGCCGGCAGATTGAGAAATTAGAGCGCCGCAACAAGCGCCGATACAACTACTTGAAGGAGCTCTTTGTTAGTACTCACCCACCTCTAGAAGAGACTGATACGCCGGACTCTACTTCACATGCCAGCGTGGAGAGCCATGACGAGCCAGACAGTGGAAGTGATGCTCCCAACCCCACTTTGCTCATCACTGATGGCACAGAGGACCGTGCCAAGCCTTAAGTGTGGGGAGGTTGGTAATTGACTTCTGAAGGTAACATCTCTCTCTCAACACCAATATTTTATTTTTCTTTTGTTAGATAAGATAGATTGCATGGTAGTAGTTGCTTGTATGTATCTACTACTTGGTTGAAGTGATAAATTCTTTTTCAAGACACTATTTTATAGCATTTCACTAATTTGAATTAAATTTTTTGTTAAACTTGTTTGAAGATTTTAATTTGGAACATGGTTTTAGAGCTCGAACATACAAACCCAGTGAGATTTTGAGCCTATTTGATTGGTTGCATTTTATCAACCAATGTTTTATTTTGGTGTGTGTTGTTCTCTCTAAAATTGTGTTCTATATCTTGCTTGATTCTATATTTCCATGGTTTAATGTATGCTTACATTTATATGATTGAGGCCTTGTTTCACTTAGCTCACATACCCATATGGCCTTACCCTTTCATTACCCTTGAAACCCCATGTTGAGCCTATTTTACCCCATTTATTCTTTATAGTAGCATATCACTAACTCTAAGTGCAAAACACTATATGTCCCTAATTTGAATCCTTAATTAGCTTAGACTAGTGAGGTGTACATGAATTAAGTGTGGGAAAATTGAATTAGGGAATACATGTTTAGAAAATTGGGTATTTTATATTCTTATGTGAAAATGTGAGTATAGTTGAGCACTTGTTCATGCATCTTACACTTTAATCATATGCACTATCTCCTCTATGCATATCAAAAAAAAAGAAAGAAATCAAGGAAAAAGAAAAAAAAAAGAGGAAGCAATAAAAAGGGGACAAAATGCCCCAAGTGAAATAATTAAAATAATGCATATGATTTGTATTCAAAAGACATTAAGGTGCATGAATTTGGGACAAAAATAATCAATGGGTAGTAGGTTTTGCATTGTAATGACTTGGAATGTCTTAGGTTAGGTGAGAAGTTTAGGTTAATCAAGGATTTGGATTTTAGTCAACTTAACCAAATACATTCCCTACCTTGACCCTAACTCCATTACAACCCTTGAAAAGACCTCTTGATATGCGTATTTGTGAATTAAATTATGTTGATTGGTAGAAGAAGAGAAAGCTTTAGAAAGCAAGATTAATAGAGAACCGAGAGACTCGACCCTCAAACACTTGAGTGATTAGAGTGTATACACTTCCAGTGAGGGTTCGATGCTCGATTCTATGTTCCCGACTTTCATGAGCTTTCTTCTTGCAAGTTTATTTGTACCTTATTGTGTGATTTGAATTAGTGGAATCCGATTTATGTTTGTCTTGGAGAATTTGTTTACTTTTAACCAAGTAGGTAGAAGCATTTTAGCATGTAGTTGCATTTATATAGATAGGTTGCATTGCTTGAGTCTCACCTTCTTCCCTTCATTCTTTCGATCTCCTTGAGCTTAGCATGAGGACATGCTAGTATTTAAGTATGGGGAGATTTGATGCGTAACTATTTTATGATATATTTTGGACTGAATTGAGTGGGCTTGTGTCAACTAATCTCATACTTATTCATGTAAATTGCATATTTTTCATCTCCTTCCTAATTTTGTGTTATGATTGAAAACTTGCTTCCTAGGCTTCAAAATTATTAATTTTTAACTCTCCTTTATTACCATTTGATGCCGTGATGCGTTTGTTAACTATTTTCAGGTTTACAGGACATGAATGGCTTAAAGGATGAAGAGGAAGCATGTTAAAGTGGAAGGAACACAAGAAACTAAGGAGCTGAGCAGCGAAGATCGACGTGCACGCATGGCTAATGCGTGCGCGTGAATTGGCGCATCTTACAATGACGTGTATGCGTGACTGACGTGTACACGTGACAAGCGCAGAAGTCCAGTGACGCGTACACGTGGCCGACTCGTACGCGTGATAGAGTGTCACACGCTGCACTTATCAGAACTCGCTGGGGGCGATTTCTGGGCTGATTTGGACCCAGTTTCAAGCCTAAAAATGCAGACTAGAGGCAGGGGTGTAGCTGAGACTGAACAGATTTTCACTTTCACTTTAGTTTTAGTTTTAGTTTTGAATTTTTAAAGAGAAAAATACTACTTCTCCTAGGATTCTTAGCATTCTTAGTTTTGCTTTGGATTGGATATTGAGAGAGCTGCTACTACATTCCATTGAATTCGTCATCTCTATAGTTTACTTTTTCCAATAATTCAACTACTCTTTTCCATTTAATTGCTTCGTGTTCATATTTGGATATTGTTATTTTTGAGTTCTATTAATGCATTGAAGTTTTATATTTAATTTTATTGCTTGTTTGAGTCATTTTAATTATCGTTCGTGCCAATTTTAATATAAATAATTTTACAAAATTATCATGTCTTTTATTTATTCTTATTATATTTTATTGAAAAAGGCATTCATGTTAATGGAGTAGAACTCCCAACTTGTCTTAGGAGTTGATTAATTGGAAACCCTTGAGTTGTGATACTCAAGTGTAATATGTAATTGAAAATTGCTGGCTAACTCATTTTCACCAACTCTAGTCCTTCCCCCTGAAGTGACTAGGACTCGTGAGCTAGATTAGTTGTGCCCACTTGACTTCCCTGCAACTGCAAGAGGATAACTAAGTGGAAGCAATAAACCTTTACTATTACACTTGGGAAAGACAACAAGGATAGAAATTCCAATTTTCTCTCCTAACCAAGGTCTTTTATTTCAAATACATAACATCTCTTGTTACTACTTATTGCTTTAATTTCTAGTAATTTATTTTTCCAATCCTTACTTCAAAAAAAATTACTCAGAAAAATCCTAACCAATAAATTGCACCTTGTGTCAACTCTTTGGGAAAATGACCCGAGATTCTACTCCCGGTTATTATTCTTAATTGTGACACAAAATTAAATTGATAGTGAGAATTTCGTCGGTTAAGACTGTACTGACAACGCTGTTTTTATTAGAAATTCTTAACCGACATTTTTTCACCCATCATCTTCTTGCTTAGTCCTTCATCATCATCCTTAGCTTTTGTATTCTTCTTTGTGATGATGCATAGTCCTTCCAAGAAATTGAATGATTTCCTGCAAAGATATTGGAAGTTGCTTGTCCCTCCATCAATTCCTTCCTCCGTGTTCCTACCCAAAACAAAAATTGAATCAAATTTGGTCGCGCAAAAAGTGAAATGCAACAACTGATTTTCAAATTTTCATCGATTGACAAAATAAACAAGAAAGCTAAGTACTCTTCATGAATCAAAAACCAATATGACTCCTTGCAATTGTGCATGTGACATATGTGAACACCGAACTTAGTGTTTGGTCATGTGGTACAAAAGGTTAGATTCAATTCCTAGGATGTACATATGATTAGCCTTATGCATCATCCTAGGTGCCTTTTACACCAAGCTTGTGGTCCACCATATGATTCATGTAAGAGTTCAATTAACTCCTTGTCACCTTTTATTCGATCATCATGAAGATTACTTTATTATCTTTTTTCAAACATAAACTCAAAACAATGCGGAGCATGGTTTAATTCTCATGGAATTCAAGACTTAAAACAAATTTGATTCTCATCATTTATACTTATAGCATACGCAGAACACCAAACTTAATGTTTGGCTATACACTTCAAGAAAATACTTGAGTCCATATCCTAAGATGTCTATATGTTCACCTGTTTGAAATCATCTTAGGGTGCCTCTAGGCACACCAAACTTAGAAGTTTATCATATGATTTATGAAAAATGTCAAATGCAACTGTCAATTTTGTTTATGAAAGTCTGAATTCATGCTAGAAAACCATTCATTATTAGCACTAAAGCAGTAAATGACAAAAGCTAAACATGGGCTGCCTCCCATGGAGCGCTCTTTTATTGTCACTAGCTTGACATTTGTTCTCTGTTAGGGCGGTTGATGATCATATTGTCTTAGCTTGTCTCCTCTCACTGTAAGCCTCCTTCCAGTGTCTTGATTGATGATCTCTATATGCTCCAGTGAAAGGATTTTGTTGACAGTGTAGTATCCAATAGAATGTCGGGGTGTGTCCAACTGTTGATAGATTAACTTCACTTTGTCTCCTGGTGAGAATCCTTCTGTTGAAATCTTCTTGTACCTCCACGCTTTAGGCACCTTTTTCTTACTCTTCTTCCCCTTTTTTTCTGACTCTCCCTTCTTGGTAATTTCAATGTCAGTAGCTTTCTTCTTTACTGTCCCCTCTAGTGTCTTTTCTTGTAGCTCCTTTTTAGCTTTTCTATCCTCTTGGTCCTTCTGCTTTTCTACAGTCTCAAGCTTCTTCACCAAGGGTGAATTTATGAGTAGTTCCTTGGGCTTCTCTTTCCAATTTAAGTCCTCCTCCTCAACCCTCATGCAATCTTTCTTTTCAGCAGGGGATTGCATTTCTTTGATGACATTAAGAGTTATTTGTTCATCGTGTGCCCTCAAGATCATCTCTCCTTTTTCTACATCAATGATGGTTCTTGCTATGTCTAGAAACGGTCTTTCCAGTATGATTGAATTACTTCCTTCCTCATCTAAGTCTAGAATCACAAAATCTGCTGGAAAGAAGAACTTGCCCACCTTGACTAGAAGATTCTCTACCACTCCATTGGGTATTATAAGTGACCTATCATCTAGTTGCAATGACATTCTTGTGGGTTTCACTTCTTCTATAGATAGCTTTCTCATCATAGAAAGTGGCATCAGATTGATGCTGGATCCCAAGTCACACAAGGCTTTGTCAATTGGCATGTTCCCAATGGTGCATGGTATGAAGAAACTCCCAGGATCATTGAGTTTTGGTGGTAAGCCTTTCTGAATCACAGCACTGCACTCTTGAGTTAGGATCACATATTTTTTTCTTTCCAGCTTCTTTTCTTGTTGATAAACTCCTTGAGAAATTTCGCATAGAGTGGCATTTGTTCTAAGGCCTCAGCAAGTGGAAGGTTGATCTTTAGCTTCTTGAAAATCTCCAAGAACTTGGGGAATTGGTGGTCCTTAATCTCTTTGTACAACCTTTGAGGATAAGGTAGTGGAGGGACATATAGCTTCACCTCATTTCTGTGCTCTTGAGTTCATTCCTCTAGGACTTGCTTGCCCTTCAGTGAAGTTTGTGGTTCATCCTTCTTCTTGGAATCCTCCTTGTCATTCTCTTCAACCTCTACTTCTTTCTTTCTGTCAACTTTGCTGTCATTTTCCAATGTCTTGCCACTTCTAAGTTGTATGGCCTTACATTCCTCCTTGAGGTTAGGAATGGTGTCACTTGGAAATGCATTGCTTGGTCTCTCAACAGGTTGCTTAGACAGTTGCCCAATTTGCCTTTCAAAGTTCCTCATGGAAGCTTCATAATTCTTGCTGGCCATTTCTTAATTCTTTATAAGTTTCTCCATCATCATCTCCAAGTTGGAGATTCTTTGGGATTCTTGATATGGCTGTGGTTGAGTGTGGGATGTTGATGGTTGATGGAAGTTATTTTGGTTATTTGAGGGGTTATTTTGTGGATAGAAGGTGGATGTGGGGTTATTGTTTTGTGTTTTTTTGTATGGATTGTGGTTAGTGGGTTGATGGTTTTGGTGGTTTGTGTTACGGAAGTTGTTTGGGTTAGAATTCCTTTGCCATTGATTCTGCTTTTCTCCCCATTTCAGGTTGGGATAGTTCTTCCATGAAGAATTATATGTGTCCCCATGGAAATCATTCTAGCCAGAACCTGGATTGTGCATGTATTGAACTTGTTCAGGCTGCTGTTCACTGTTGTATGCTTCATATCTCTCTTCACTTTGCCCCCACACCATTGGAGGTTAGCTGGTTGTGCTTACTACAGGTAGTTGCAGTTCATCCATCCTCTTTGACATCATCTCCATTTATTGTTGAAGTTGCTGGTGCATGAGATTGTTCTAAGTTAGGATTGCATCCATGCCTTCAAGCTCATAAACACCTCTTTTAGGAGCTGCTTGTCTTTTTGAGGAGTAGAAGTATTGATTGTTGGCAACCATGTCTATGAGGTCGTGTGCTTTCTCTGGGGTCTTCATCATTTGTAATGATCCTTCTGAAGAGTAGTCCAAAGCTTTTCTTGCTTTTAGAGTCAATACTTCATAGAAGTTTTGGAGCTTCACCCATTCACTGAACATGTCAGAGGGATATTTTCTGATTAATGCCTTGTACCTTTCCCAGGCCTCATATAGTGACTTTCCCTCTAATTGTCTGAAAGCCTGCACTTCAGTTTTGAGCTTGATCATTTTTTAAGGGGGTAGAATTTGGCTAAGAACTTGCCAACTAAGTCATCCCAGTTAGTAATGCTTTCCTTTGGGAAATGTTCATACCCTGGACCGAGCTGTTAGGTCCGGGTTGGACAAAGACAAAGTAACCGACCTCTTGTAAGGTTGGTCGTCATCGACCTCTTCCTAAAGAGCTCGGCCAAATCACCATAGAGGCCCAAGTAGGCCCAAAATAAAGGACTACCACTCACCAGAAGGTGGTTGACCAAAAGATAAAGATCTCCTCCATAAAAGATAAGATAGGATAACCATCTTATCTCAAAGGAAGATCATCAAGCATTACTATAAATACACTGGAGCACCCAGGTATAACTCATACTCCAATTCTACAAAAAACTTGCTTAAAGCCCGTGCTAACTTAAGCATCGGAGTCTCTTGCACGTACCACCACCCTCCGGTGACCAAGGATCAGCAGCACCTCAAGATCCGGCAAGTCAGACACAACTGCTCCGACCACACCAGAAGATCTCATCTGAGATCGACCTTCAGTTTCAGGTAATCCTCGGAAAATTGGCGCCGTTGCCAGGGACCTGGAAGTCATCCAATCAACATGGCAAACAACCCTGCCAACAACCTTAACTCCGGATTAGAAGAAGAAACGCCACTCAAGAACACGGATGCCACACCAACCTCCCAAGAAAACACACACCAATCCAAGGAAGACAAACAACCTCAAAATACAGATATCTTAGACGCCAACCGTGAACAGCAGGATCGCCTCAAACAGCTCGAACAAGAGGCTGAACGTCAGCGCGAAGCCGAGTGAGATCTCTGGAGAGAAACAAGATGGTGTCGAGAGCTGGAAGACAAACTCTTAAATCTTGAAACCAACCTCAAAACCAAAGCCGCTCGGTCCAACCATGAAGATAGCCCTCACAAGGACCAAGATCCATTTACAAAAGAGATCATGAAAGTTAAAGTCCCAAAAAACTTCAAGGCCCCTGACATGACCTCGTATAACGGTACGTCTGGTCCGAGCCATCATCTCAGCAATTTCAGAAGTCGGATGTATCTCACGGATGCCTCAGATGCAATCCCTTGCAAAGCCTTCCTGACCACCTTGAGCAAGACCGTAATAAAATGGTTTGACAACTTGCTGCCAAGGTCGATAACAAGCTTTGATGACCTCACCAAGAAATTCTTAGCTAGATTCTCCATCCAGAAAGACAAAGCCAAGCACGCTCCAAGCCTGCTAGGGATTAAGCAAGGAGATCGGAAAAGCCTTCGTAGTTACATAGAAAGATTCAATAAAGCATGTCTGGACATACAAAATCTTCCAACAGAAGCAGCCACCATGGGCTCATCAATGGCCTACATGAAGGACCATTTAGTCACTTCATATCCAAAAAGTATCCAACATCTCTCAACGAGGTTCAGGAACGGGCAAAAAATACATTAATATGGAAGAGAACTCCCGATTAGGAGAAACCTCAAAACTGGATTCTCCTACTCACCTCAGGACAAGGATAAAGAGTCCAGGAAGAAAAAAGACCAACCTACTGAGAAACCCAGAAAGTACCACAACTACACCCCTCTTCAGGTGTCTCTTGTGGATGTTTACCGGGAGATATGCAACACTGAGAAGATCCCACCACCTCGCTCGATTAAACACAAGAAAGGAGGAAGTCGGACAGATTATTGTGAATACCACCGAATCCACGGGAATCCTATCAATGAATGCTACGATCTAAAGAATGTAATAGAAAAATTGGCATGAGAAGGACGACTAGATCGATTCTTAGCCAATAGAGCGGATGAACCAAAAAAGAGAAGAAGAGATAAAGAGGTTAGACGAATTGAACGTCCCCTTCACACCCCTGAGAGACATGTTCATATGATAAACAGAGGATTCATAGGAGGAGGGATCTCTAAGTCATACCGCAAAAGACACCTTAGAGAGGTGTATCATGTTGGAGAAGGGGACGGGTCACCCAACCTCCCCACTATTACCTTCACTCAAGAAGACGCCACAGGCATCATCCCAGGGCATGATGACCCCATGGTTATTACCATTATACTCGCCAACGCCAATCTCCATCAAATGTTGGTAGATCAAGGAAGCTCTGCAGATATCATATTCAAATCCACCTTCGACAAGCTTGGCCTACAAGAAAAGGCACTCAGAGCATATCCAAATAGTTTGTTCGGGCTCGGAGAAACCCCAATCCAACCACTTGGGTACATCCCACTGCACACAACATTTGGAAAAGGAACACGGTCAAGAACACTTAGCATAGACTACATCATAGTCGACCTGAGCTCGGTATACAACGCCCTCCTAGGTCAGACAACGCTAAATCAACTCGCCGTGATGGTCTCCACTCCACACGTATGCATGAAGTTCCCGACTCCAGAAGGGATCGCCACCATAAAAGGAGACCAAAAGCTCGCGCAACGCTGTTACAATAAAAGTCTGAACCTTAAAGGTGACCCCAGAGGAAAAGAAACCAATACTATAAAACTTGGGAGAATTCGAGCTCGCGAATAACTCCGCCCTCAGCCAGAAGGTGAGACCAAAGAAGTTCAAATCGGAGACACTTAAGACAAAATAACAAACATAGGGGCGAATCTAAATGAATACCTAAAGGAGCTGTTAACAAATCTCCTAAAGTATAATTCTGACCACTTTGCATGGAATGCCGCCGACATGCCCGGTATTGATCTTGGCCAGTAGAACAGAAGCGTAGGAAGCTTGGTCCAGGGAGCTCGCAAGCCGTAGAGAAGCAGGTACAGGCCTTGTTGGAGGCAAGGTTCATAAGGGAGGTGAAATATCCATTATGGCTAGCCAATGTAGTATTGGTCAAAAAGTCAAATGGGAAGTAGCAGGTGTGAATTGATTACACCGACTTCAACAAAACCTGCTCAAAAGATCCTTACCCACTCCCGAATATAGACACACTAGTCGACGCTTCATCGGGATACAAGTACCTCTCCTTCATAGACGCTTACTCGGATACAACCAAATCCTGATGTATCAACTCGACCAGGAGAAAACCTCATTCCTAATCCCAAGGGCAAACTACTGCTACGTAGTCATGCCCTTCGGACTCAAGAATGCAGAGGCTACATATAAAAGATTAATGTGCAAAGTATTCGCCAATCACATCGGAAAGCTGATGGAGGTTTATGTAGATGACATGCTGGTAAAGACGCAAAGAGAGGAAACGTTATTAGCTGACCTCACTGAAGTGTTCAACACCATAAGAAAGCATGGGATGAGAAGCTGGCAAATTCCTGGGCTTCATGCTCACTCAAAGGGGGATTAAAGCAAACCCGGATAAATGCCAGGCCATACTTAGCATGAAAAGCCCGACCTGTGTTAAGGAGGTCCAGCAGCTCAATGGAAGACTAGCGGCTCTATCCAAATTCCTGGCTGGATCGGCATTAAAATCTCTCCCTTTCTACGCAACACTAAGGAAGGGAAATAAGTTTGAATGGACCCCAGAATGTGAAAAAGCCTTCCAAGACTTCAAGAAATTCCTGGGGCGACCACCCATCCTAACCCAACCCAGGGATGGTGAAAAACTAATCCTATACCTCGCCGTAGGAAGTCGGGCAATAGCTTCAGCACTAGTCAGAGAAGACGAAAATGGGCAATAACCCATCTACTTCATTAGTAAGGCTCTACAAGGGGATGAACTAAACTATCAAAAGATAGAAAAGTTCGCCTATGCCCTTATACTCACTTCTCGATGACTCCGGCCATACTTTCAAGCTCACACTATCAGAGTATGGACCAATCAACCTATAAAAAGTATTCTACAGAAAATAGACTTAGCTGGAAGAATTCTACAATGGGCAGTCGAGTTGTCCGAGTTTGATCTCAAGTATGAAGCTCGGACGGCCATCAAGTCCCAATATCTGGCTGACTTCATTGCAGAATACACCGACATCCCATAACCCCCACTTGCTGGAACCTCTACGTTGAAGGTTCATCAAACAAAGCCGGAAGTGGAGCCGAAGTAATCTTAGAAAATAATCAAGGAACTCAACTTGAGCTCTCCTTAAAGTTCGAGTTTCCCGCCTCGAATAACCAAGCCAACTACGAAGCCCTACTGGCAAGTTTGAAGCTGGCTAGGGAGGTCGGCGCTCAAAAGCTTACCATTTTCAGTGACTCACAGGTAGTCACCTCGCAAATAGAAGGGAGCTAACAAGCTAAGGATCCCACCATGAAGAAGTACCTAGACAAGACCCGAGAATAGCTCAAAAAATTAATGGGATATGAGATCCGACATATACCTCGGGAGCAAAATACCCGAGCTGATGCACTTTTGAAACTAGCCAGCACCAAACCTGGGGGCAACAATAGAAGCCTCATCCAAGAAACACTACAAAATCTATCAACCTCAGAAGAAAAAAAGGTCGTAAGCATATTAGACTAGGACCAAGGGTGGATGACTCCCATGGTCAGCTATCTCAAGTCTGAAACACTTCCTGTAGACAAAAAGGAGGCAAAAAGGCTAGTACGAGAAGCGCAGTACTACACCATAGTGCACGGTGTCCTATACAGGAGAGGAATCTCTACACCTCTCCTAAAATGCATCCCAACCTCCGCTACGAGGGAAGTGCTTAAGGAAGTCCACAGTGGCATGTGCGGCAACCACCTCGGGGCGCGAGCTCTTTCTAAAAAGGTACTCCGAGCTGGTTTTTACTGGCCGACCTTGCAAAAGGAAGCAACAGAATTCGTCAAAACATGCCCCCCATGTCAGAAGCATGCCAACTTTCACATCGCACCACCTGAAGAACTCATTTGTGTCACTTCACCCTGGCCATTCGCAAAGTGGGGGCTCGATGATGGGTGGAAATTTGATTCCTCACAAACTTACCGGCAAGTGTACCGGGTCGCATCAAGTAGTAAAACTCATAAAAGTGAGGTCGATCCCACAGGGATTGATGGATTAAGTAACTTTATTTGGGTGATGAATTTAGTTAAGCTAATAAAGATGAATTGAGTGAAATTTGATTAACAGAATGTAAATTGCAAAAAATCTAAATTGTAGAAAGTAAATTGACAGAAACTTAAATGGCAAGAAAAGTAAATTGCATCAAATGTAAAGGGCTTTGGGTGCAAGAAAATTAAGGAAAGCAGTAAATTAAAGCAATTAAATGAGACTCAAGGCAATTAACAAAAAGAAAGACTCATCAGGGATTACAGATATCATAATCCACAATGAATCAAATGGGTCTCAACTTCCTTCTCAATCATGTGAATAGATCTATGGCAGATTGAAATTGATTGGATCCCAATTCCTTGGCAATCCAATCTCTCTAATCACAATCAATGTTTCCAATTCCTTGATCTAATTGTCATGAGAAGAGGTTAAGCATGTTCTCTCATCCGTAAGCCACACAGACTTTCAGGATATCAATTCCTCCTAAATGGTGTTGATCAAGAGAGTTGTGAGAAACAGAGCTTCAGTTCTAATTTTCATGATTCCCCTTCCGAAGCTCACATGGAAATTCAACAGATTCAAACCCCCTTCCGGAGTGAATGAATCTCAATCAAAATAGAAGTAGTTTCTTAGCTATCCAGATGAATTGAGAGGAAGAAGAATTTAATTCAATTCATATGAATCACATAGAGCTCCTCCCCCTAATGAGTTGGGGTTCAATAGGTCATCGCTCTAAACAGGAAAGTAAAACAGAAATGTAAAATTGCAAAGAACAGAAGTGCAAAAAATTAAATTGCATGGAATTAAATTGAACTCAATAGAAAACTAAGATGTAAAGTTGCAAAGCAGAGAAGGAGTGCCAAAAATTTAAAATTGCATAAGAATAAACGAAGCTCAATACAGAATTCAACTTGCAGAAAAGAAAAATTGTATCTGAATTAAGAATTCTACACTACACTCTCTGGAGTCTCTAATCCTCCAAGAGAGTTATCTACCAGAACCTCCTACTCCTGCTCCTACTCCTACTCCTACTACTACCCAAGCTTGACTCTCTAAAACTAGCCTCTTCAGACCCCCCTTTTCATCTTCAAACATTCTTCTATTTATAGTCTTCTTCTCTTCTTCAATTGGGTCTTTAGTGTACTTGGATGTGGGCCTTGGCCTTGATTGAAGCAGTGAGGAATAACTCTTGAGGATGTTAACCTTGGATGTTACTTCATTCAATGTTTATGAACTTGCATGGTGCCATTTGGAATTGAGTTTGGCCTTAACGTTGGTGGCAATGTTTGTGTGAAAACGTTGAGCCCAAACGTTGCATAAAAAATGAAATCTGGGTGCTGCTAGCAACGTTTGACTCAATATTGGTGCACCAACGTTCGCGCATCCACCCGTGCGCGTACATCACGCGTATGCGTGAAGGCTGTGTTTTTGCCCTTCCACGCGTGCGCGTACACCACGCTTACGCGTGCGTTGCCAATTTTCCATTCCACGCGTACGCATCATAGACGCGTGCGCGTCGATTCAAGTTTCTCAATTCCAAATTCTGGGCTTCTCATCGAAGACGTCGGAGACAATGTTTGATCAACAACGTTCCCTCCAATATTGGCTTAGTCACGCGTACGCGTGGATGGTCAATTTCACTTGTGCGCGTAGCTGATGCTTACGCACGGATTAAAAATTTTTCTTCTTTCACGCGCACACGCAATTGATGCGTAGGCATCGCTCAAAAATCCTTCAGCCCAAGAATTGAACATTTTCGAGGACGTTGGAGGTAATGTTGGTTCACCAACATTCCCTCCAACGTTGGCACCCATGTTTTCTTCTTCCAGAATGTTGCCTTTAACGTTGATGGGCCAACGTTAGCCTCTCTTTCTCTTCTTCCTTGTTCTTCCTTTGCTTCTTTTCACCTCATCAACCAAACAAACTCATCAAAGCCTTGGCATAGTTATAAGATTTTGCATCTTTAATAACATTGACTAAATCTTGCAAAAATCTAATAAAAAAGCATAAAATTAATAATGTTTGATTGAATCAAGACATCCATGAATTTCTCATCCAAATACTTACTTATTGCCTAAGAATGCATGAAAACCAAGTAAAAACTAATGAAAAAGGCTTGTGAAACTAGTCTAAGATGACTTGTCATCACTCGACCTCCTCGGGCCTTTCCCTCAGGGATCCGGGCAAGTCAAGTTCCTTATTGTAGGAATAGACTATTTCATAAAATGGATCAAGGCTGAACCTTTAGCCACTGCCACCGCCCAAAGAAGTCAGAAGTTCTTGTACAGAAATATTATCACAAGGTTTGGGGTCCCATACTCCATTACCACTGACAATGGCACTCAGTTCACCGACACGGGCTTCAAAAACCTGGTAGCCGATTTGAAAATCAAGCACCAGTTCACCTCTGTAGAGCACCCACAAGCCAATTGACACACAGAAGCCTCCAACAAAGTCATACTGGCCAAGTTAAAACGGAGACTATAGGATGCCAAGGGAGCTTGGGCCGAAGAGCTCCCATAAGTCCTTTGGGCATAGCGAACAACACCACACTCAACCACCAGAGAATTACCATTTTGACTTGCGAACAACACCACACTCAACCACCAGAGAATTACCATTTTGACTTGCTGACGGAATGGACCTAATGATTCCCGTGGAAGTAGAAGAAGGATCCCCTAGAGTGATCCTCTACAACGAAGACACCAACTCCCAAGCTCAAAGGGAAGAGCTCGACCTACTTCCAGAAGTCTGAGAAAGAGTTCGGATCAGAGAGGAAGCCCTAAAGCGTCGAATAGCTCTAAGGTATAATCAGAAGGTAATCCAGTGAAGCTTCACCACGAACGATCTCATCTTAATCCGAAATGATATCGGAGCAGGTCGCTCAGGAGAAAGGAAGCTAGCAGCTAACTAGAAAGGGCCATACCAAGTTATAGAAGTACTATAAAGTGTCCTACCTCGAAGGGTGAGAGCTACCAAGGTCATGGCATGTCTATAACCTAAGAAGGTACTATAGCTAGAAAATCATAAAGATCTTATGTCAAAGCACACTCTTTTCCCTAAAAAGGTTTTTTAATAAGGCACCAGGACGAAATCTAAAAAACTGCCCGACCTAGAAGGGTAAGCACTCCCATGTACACACTTTTATTTATGAAAGTTATCAATTCCCTAAAAAAGTTTCCTACCAAGACGCATTAATCTAAGCTCATAAAACACGAAATTCATCACCCGATTAAAAGAGGTCAGAAAGGTGAAGCGATAGAAGCAAGATAATGCAAGAAGTTATAAAAAGTTACCCAGAAAAAGTGGCCTGACGAGGTCTAACTAAAAATGGGATTACTAAAAATAACTTAATAAAGCCCGATAGAGAAGTTAGAATAATGAAAGGATCACTGAAAAGGGACAAAAACATCTCGCAAATTCCAAAGAAAGGTTAATAAACCAAGGCCCGAAATGGTCAGCTAAAAAGTTACAAGCCCTGAAAAGGATTTTACCTAAGGCAATAGCACGACCTCGAAACGGAGCTAAAAAGTCATCCAAACAAACTATAAAGAAAAGGTTCCCCATCAGGACACTACCTAAGAAGTTTTTTGGAATTTGACTAAGAAGCCTAGACGACAAGTTGCAAAGACGATATAGCTGACTAAAAGGAGGTAGCCACCGCAAGGGTAACCAAGGTAAACCCCACCTCAAGGGGTGTCAAACCAAAGAAACCCAAAGCACCTATATAAAGGTTGAAGAGCAACCTTCTCCAAACAAAGGTTGAAAAACAACCTCTAAATACAAAGCATATCAACACAAGCAAAGTCAATGCATCATTCAACACAAATTAAAGCAATAAAGACTCAAAGGCCGCCTAAAGGGCAGCCCAAGAATTTAAAGTTCTTTTTTGAAATAAAAGTTGCTAGAAAGCAACTAAGTGTTAAAGAGTCACCCACAGAAACTTACAAAAAACTAACAAGTTCAACAAAGTCCACAGGTCAGACTATACCAAATACATAATCAAAACAGAGATATAATAAGGAATCATAAAGGATCCGAAGTCGCATCAGTAACGGCACCCTGATGAGAAGGAGGGATCGTCGAGATAGGGACGGCTCCAACAACCCCGTCCGGGCCAGTCAGGATTTCTAGGTCAGGATCAGGAGGGACCACCTCGGCAGAAGGGGCCGTAGAAGCTGAAGCTACAGAAGCCATGGCTGACGGCACCAGGGGAGGTCTTCATCTTCATCATCTGGGGCAGGCACGATCTTGCCATCCTCCACCACATTATCCGTACTGAATAAGGAGAGGTCAAACTCAAGAGCAAGAACCCAGACTTGGGCCTTTAGATTTTCATACATCTCAGTCATGCTGCTCACCATATGGCCCTGGAGTTCGGCATAATCATCCTGGGCAGATTGGAGTCTCTCTTTAGTTTCCAGCAGCTCGTCATAGGTTCGAGTATAGCTCTCCTTATACTTTTTAGCAGTTTCCTCGGATAGGTTAGCAGCTCCGCCACTGTAGCACGATCCTTCTCCTCTTCTACGTCAATCTCCAACTTGGCCACCTTAGCCTCCAGTTCATCCTTCAAACCCTTAATCCTATCATACTCAGATTTAGCATCCTCCATAAAGGCTCTGGTAGCACGAACCGGAGACTCTAGGACAACTCGGGATAAGGCTGCACCAAGATTGGCCATCCAAATACTATTACTCGTTATGAAGTCAAGGTGGTGAAGGGTCGAAACGTCGTCCAGAGGGACTTTACCATGAGGAGCAATCAATTCTGTGGCAAAGGCCACACCACCAAATTCTTTGTCATCAAGGCTATAAGTCCCAATAGTCTTTTGCTTCTTGGGAGGGGGACCAGCAGCAGTAGGAGAGGAGGCAGCACCAGAGGTCATCTAAGATGGTTCAGACAGAACTGTCTGAACTCTCGGGGTCAGGATAATCTTCCTCGGACCTTGAGACTCAGCCGCTGGCTTCTTCGGAAGCAGCTGTGTCGAAGACCCCTCCCCCAACGTCTTATTTGACAGATTTTGGGCAGCCACCGCCTTCTTGGCATTCCGAAAATACTTCATAGAATCCAAAAATTTAACCATCTCTGAAAAGAAGCCAGGAAAACAATTAGCATAATCAGAAAAAGGATAAATTCACAAACCATAGAAGAAAACTATGTGTAAAGAAAGAGGTCGGATGCTACCTAGCTCCGCACGAAGGAGGGAAGGATCTCCTAAAAATCTCTTCATATCCAGATGTGGAGGTTTCCCCCAATGCTCCTCTAAAACACCCACAAAAGCCTGTTCTACCTCATTTAAACTTTCCCAAAGTTACTTAGGGGCTACAGGTTCATTTTGCCACCATAAAGGAAAAATAGGTTCATCATTTTCATCCAAAAAGAAAGTGCAAGCATTCTCAACAGCTCAGACTTTAAAATAGTAGTTTTTAAAGTCTCGAAAAGAGTCATCAAACATCGAAAACAATTTCTTCCCCTGGGTAGCTCGGAAGAAAATCCAAGAAGCATTCTTCTTGGCCACCCCAAGTTTTCTCAACACAAACAGGTAAAGAAAAAGTGATATTGTAGGTCGGACACCCAGCTCTTGGCATAATAACTGAAAAATCTTCATGAAAGCCCAAGAGTTCGGATGAAGCTGTGACGGGGCCACATTACAGGTTCATAGGAGTTCGGTTTCAAAGGCAGTAAAAGGAAGGGTAATACCTAGCTGGCTAAAGAAGTAGTCATAGGCATAGGAGAAAGGACGTTCTCCCCGAATTAAGGATGGGAAAGTAACCCTTTCCTCAGGGTCGGGCAACAACAGTTCGTAATTCTTCTCATCCTCCCTATTACTACACACCCTATGGAACCCCCTAAGCCTCTCACAGTACTCTGAATCGGCCACAGTAACACACATTAGAACTATCGAATCCAACCAATCGGCCATACCAGCAAGGACTTTGGTGGACATCTCGACAATATTCTTTCGGGAAGACAGATAGCAACTACACCTACAGCAAGAAAACAAAAAGGGGGTCACTACTAAACAACTCAGACAACAACAGAATAGGAAGAAACAACCAAACAAACATTAGGTACGGTAAACAAAAGGGAACCCCAGGTCTCACAAAGAGCAACGAATCAATATCAAAAGCCCAAGGGCACCCTTTGGAGGCAACAACAGAGCATAATGCAGAAAAGGAAAAGCCAGAACCCTAACCCCCTCAAATAAAAGAAAATATAAGGAGGCAAACTGAAACCCAAACACTAACATCTCTCCACATAAACAGCAAGATAAAAAGATTGTAACTATCAAGAAACAAAGGCTCACAAGAGTCGCCAAGAAAGCTTCAACCTTTTTTTTTCAAAAAGAAAAGCAAGGATCAAAACTTTGTACATAAAGAGAGCATGCAAGAGTAAAGTGCAAAGGAGAGCGACAAATAAAACGCATAAAACAAAAAAGGCGTGAAGAAAAAGCACCAACCTATGGAAGAAGATAAGCGAGCAAGCAGCAAGCCACGAACAAATCTTCACTAAAGATAATGGAAACTCCAAAAATCCAAGAAAGGAATGATTTTGGAATGTTGGGGCAATCAAAGGACGAACAAAAGGAAGCCTCTCTTCAATGAGCAAATAAAACGGATGAAAGCAAGAAACTGAAAACCAAGGTCTAAAGCTTTTCAATTTCAAAATAAAGTGAGGGAATGGAACGGCAAAAGGAATTAAAAGCCCTATCAAGAGGGATTAAACAGCGCGTGCGTATTCCCAAGGAAGTAACTCCCTCGAGGAACAATAAAGGAGCAAAGACAAAAAATGCTCTGTATTTAAAAATAATGCAAAATTGGCGAATAGAGGAGCAGACTGGGCAAAGATGCTTGAGCACGACTTCCCCAAAGAGATCGAGCTCAGAAAGCACGATCTCATGGAAAGGTCTGAGCTCAAGCAGGGGCACTGTTCATACCCATACCCTGGACCGAGCTGTTAGGTCCGGGTTGGACGAAGACAAAGCAACCGACCTCTTGTAAGGTTGGTCGTCACTGACCTCTCCCTAAAGAGCTCGGCCAAATCACCATAGAGGCCCAAGCAGGCCCAAAACAAAGGAACACCGCTCACCAGAAGGTGGTTGACCAAAAGATAAAGATCTCCTCCACAAAAGATAAGATAAGATAATCATCTTATCTCAAAGGAAGATCATCAAGCATTACTATAAATATACTGGAGCACCCAGGTATAACTCATACTCCAATTCTACAAAAAAACGTGCTTAAAGCCCGTGCTAACTTAAGCATCGGAGTCTTTTGCAGGTACCATCATGATGACTTGCATCATCTACCCTTTTTCTTGTCTAAATAGGACCATAAAAGAGCATAATCGCATTTAATCATTGTAATTTATGAGTTAATTGATGAATATTATAGCACATTGCTTTGAAATGGGGTTTTGCGGAATTTCAGGTGAGAAAGAGCAACAAAAAGGGAAGAAAAACAACAAAACAAGATGGGCGTGTGAAACTAGCATGCCACTTGGAACAAACGCCAAAAAATTGTATGGGCGTGGCACGCCAGGAGCTGGGCGTGGCATGCCAGTGTAGTTTTCCAGAGAGCAATAATGAAGGCCACTAAAGGGGCGTGGCACGTCAGGCTGGGTGTGGCACGCCTAAACCCTCGCATACTATGGCCGTGCCACTTGAGCCATGGTCGTGGCACGCCAGTTCATCACTCCAGAAGGGATCATCACCTGGGCGTGCCACTTAGTGTCGAAGGCATCTCACGCCAACTTCAAAATGTCACTTGGGCGTGCCACTTGGTATCAAAGGCGTGGGACGCCAGCTCTAGATTCTTACTTGGGCGTGCCACTTGAATGCTGGGCGTGGCACGCCAGCTATTGGAACAAAGAGGAATAATGGGCGTGGCACGCCAGAAGCTGGGCTTAACACGCCAGTTATATTTTCCAGAGAGGGAGATAGGAGGCCAACCATATGGGCGTGCCACTTTGTTTCGAAGGCGTGGCATGCCAGCTACCATTTTTCACTTAGGCATGCCACTTGAGTCTCAGGCGTGGCACGCCAGCATCACCAATCAACAAGAAGAAGACCTGGGCGTGCCACTTGAGTTCTGGGCGTGGCACGCCAGCGAAGGAGCCAAGCACACAAATGGGCATGGCACGCCAGACCCTGGGCGTGCCACGCTAGTTCAGTTTTCCAGAGAGAAAGACCAAGCACACATAATGGGCGTGCCATGCTAGTTTAACTTTCCAGAAACAACAAGAAGAGGGAGAAGGCCTGGGCGTACCACTTGAGGTCGAGGGCGTGGCACGCCAGGCTATCCAAGGTTTTAAAAAAGGTCTGGGCGTGCCACTTGAGGTCGAAGGCGTGGCACGGCAGGCTATCCAAGGTTTTAAAAAGGCCTGGGCGTGCCACTTGAGGTCGAAGGCGTGGCACACCAGGCTATCCAAGGTTTAAAAAAAAAAGGCCTGGGCGTGCCACTTGAGGTCGAAGGTGTGGCATGCCAGGCTACACAAGTGCTTAAGGAACCCTGGGCGTGCCACTTGGGCTCGAAGGCGTGGCACGCCAGGGAGACCAATGAAGGAAGGCATGCCACTTTCAGAGCTGGGCATGGCACGCCACTGAAGCGCCAGTCACACGCCAGCTGTGAGATCACGTTTATTGAGTTTCTTTTCCCTCCAAATTATATTTTTCTTTTCACTTTTGTATTTTCTCTATTTCTAGTGCTAGGAGTAGTATAAATAACCCCTGAAAGTACTGAGAAGGGGGTGAAGCAGTTAGGAAGCTAAGTTGTGGAGTAGAGTTTTTAGTTGAATTTACTTTTTTACTTTATCATCTCTTCCATCTCTTGTACTTTTCTCTAAGCTATGAGTAGCTAAATTCCCTCTCATTGAGAGAGGGAGCTCTGTTGTACTTGATGGATTAATAATAGTTAATTTCTTCTTCTCTTCATCTTCTCTTTGATTTGCTAGAAGGAATTTCATTTTAATGTTAGTGTTCAATTATCTTGAAAAGAGATTGAATGCAAAATGGGTTTCATGGGAACCTTGGAAAAGGAAACATGAAACCAAGCTAGAAATCCCTTCTCACACTTGAGTAGGATTTGGGTTTTGGTGTTTGGATATGGTGACATATAATCCTCCCTCTACTTGGACCTATGATGATGTGTGGTATAATCAGGGACCAAGCATATCTCTCTTCATGAGCAATTAGACCAAGGAATTGGCTATTGATCAAGATTTGAGAGATTGAGTCACCAAGGGATTGGGGCTCAATCAATCATGATTGCCAATAGGTCAATGAGTTGCATGATTGAAGAGGATATGAGCTGCATTTAATCCAAAGAGACAACATCTCCTGATCTCAATGAATTCCCCAATTCTCATCTTCGACATTCTTTATAGCTTTCTTTACATTCTGCAAATCCCCATTCCCATTTACAATTAAGTCATTTATGTTTCTGCACTTTACATTATTGCCATTTCCTTTTCTGCACTTTACTGCTTTTATTTACCTTTGAGTTATTTATGTTTCTGCCCATTTATAATTCTGCAATCACAATCTATTCTGTTTAGCTTAACTAATTTACCAATTGATTAAAATTGCTCAAATCTACCAATCTCTGTGGATACGATCCCACTCTACTGTGGGTTATTACTTGACGATAATTTTGGTGCGCTTGCCAAAAGAATGGACTCATCAATTTTTGTATGGGGAGTGAATTCTGGTCATCACACCACCCTCCGGTGACCAAGGATCAGCAGCACCTCAAGATCTGGCAAGTTAGACACAATTGCTCCGACTACACCAGAAGATCTCATCTAAGATCGCCCTTCAGTTTCAGGTAACCCTTGGAACAGGAAGGTTTCTAGCCATTGAGTGGCCTTATCCCTTAGAGAAAATGGGAAGAGGAGTAGCTTGTAAATGTCAGGATGCATTCCATTGGTTTTAACAGTGTAACAGATTCTTAAGAAAACAGAGAGATGTTAATTTGGATCCTCTGAAGCACTTCCTCCATATTGGCAATTGTTTTGAACCAATGTGCTGAGTTGAGGTTTGAGCTCGAAGTTGTGAGCATGAACATTGGGAGTAAGGATGCTGCTCCTACGCTTTCTTGGATTAGGGATGGTATAGGAGGCTAACACCCTCCTTGCAGGCTAGCCATTGTTGTTGGCCATATCCTCAGGTGGATTATGGAGGTTGTCCTCCATCTCTTGATCTCCCTCTTCTGAATATTCTTTTCCAATCACTCCCTTCCCTATTGCTTCTCTTCTTAGTCTCAGGAAGGTTCTCCCTGGTTCAAAATCAAAGGAAGTAATTGCACTTCTTCTTCCCCCTGGCATACACAACACAAACAAACCAAAAGCAAGACAAAACACTCTATTGCTAAAGTAGTTTTAGAGTTAGTAGACACAATGTGTCAAACAGTTAGTAGGCTTTAAAAAAAACAAATAAAAATGCTTAATCAAGACTATCACTTACTTAATCATTGTCAATTTTAATCAATCCCTGGCAACGGCGGCAAAAACTTGATGATGGGAAATTACATCCGCACAACTACCGACAAGTATACCGAGTCGCATCAAGTAGTAAAACTCATAAGAGTGAGATCGATCCCATAGGGATTGATGGATCAAGCAACTTTAGTTGGGTGATGAGTCTAGTCAAGCTAATATTGAAATGAGTTTACTGAAATTTAATGAACAAGATGTAAATTGCAAGAAAGTAAAGCAACAAAATGTAGAGTACTAGGAATTTAAATGCTGGAAAGTAAAGGATAGAAACTTAAATGACAAGAATTGTAAATGAGCTGAATCTTAAATTACAAGAAACTAAAGGCCCAAATGTAAATGGAAATAGAAAGTAAATTGCATGAAAAGTAAAGGGGTCTTGGGTGCTGGGAATCAAGAAAGCAGTAAATCAAAGCAATTAAAGGAAATTCAAGGCAATCAAAATGAAGAATATCAAAGAGAAAGATTCGTTTGGGATTGGCGATATCATAATCCATCATGAATCAATGGGTCTCAACTTCATTCTCAATCATATAAAGTAGATCTATGGCGGATTGTAATTAATGAGTCCCAATTCCTTGGCAACCCAATCTCTCTAAACACAATCAATTTGCCAATTCCTTGATCTAATTGTCATGAGAAGAAGTTAAGTACATTCTCTTATCCATAAGCCACACAAATTCTCAAGGCCTCAATTCCTCCCGAATAGTGTTGATCAAGAGAATTGTGAGGGATAGAGATTCAATTCTAACTCCTACGATTCCCCTTCTGAGGCTCACATAGGAATTCAATAGACCCAAACCCCCTTCTGGAGTGAGTGGATCACAATAAATATAGAAGATGCCCCTTAGCTACAACAAGCAGATTGAGAAGAAGAAGAATTTCATTCAATAACGTGAATTACAATAGAGCTCCTCCCCTTAAAGATGTGGGGTTTAGTTCATCATTGCTCAGCAAAACAAAAAGGAAAAGAAAAGTACATGAAAGTAAAAGAAAGTACAAAGAAAATGATTTAGGGTTTCCCAATTAGGGTCCCTGCTTCCCAGCCTCTCTTCTAACTTCAAAATCTATCCTATTTATACACTTTCCAGATAAATCTTTAAGTCTTTGGATGTGGGCTTTGGCCTTAGTTGAAGCAAGTTAGGAGTGACTCTTTGTGACGTTGACATAGGCATTAGCTCACTAACGTTCATACTTGCATGGGTGCCATTTTGAATGAAAGTTGGTACTGGCATTGGTGAATGGTGACCAATGTTTGTGCACTAATGGTGGAACAAACGTTGCATTCATAAGCCACTTTGGGCATCGCCACTGGCGTTGGTGCCCAACGCTGGTACACCAACGCTCGTCCGGTCACGTGTGCGCGTCGCCCACGCTTACGCGTCAAAGCTATTTTTTTGCCATATCACGCGTGTGCGTCACCCATGCGTGCGCGAGACTTGTTAATTTTCCACCTTCACGCGTACGCGTCATCCACGCGTATGCGTACGCATACTCATATTGAAAGGAAATACAATGTGTAAAAATGAAAATATGCTGAATGATGGGTGTAGAGATCTGAATTACATAAATCTAATCCATTAAATACTAAACAAATGACTAGTAAGGGTAAAACAGTCATTTTAGTGCTAAAATCCACTTCTGGGGCCCACTTGGTGAGTGTTTGGGCTGAGATTTAATGATATCTAGGGAGGGGGCAGGAAGCTGACGTTGGATGCTAGTTTTTGGCCTTCTAATCGGAAGCAAAGTATAAACTATTATATATTACTGAAAAGCTCTGGAAGTCAGCTTTCCATAGTCGTTGAGAACGATCCATTTGGACTTCTGTAGCTCCAGAAAAGCTCTTCTGAATTCAAGGAGGTCAGATCCGGACAGCATCTGCAGTACTTTCTCTATCTCTGAATTAGACTTTTGTTCCAGCTCCTCAATTTTAGCCAAAAATTACTTGAAATTGTAAAAAAATACAAAAACTCATAGTAGAATTGAAAAATGTGAATTTAACACTAAAAACTATAAAAACTTAATAAAAACTATTCAAAACATACTAACAACTATATGAAAATGATGCTAAAAAGCGTACAAAATATCCGCTCATCAATAGACTTCTGAAAATTCTGCCAAAAAATTGTTCAATGTATCTAATCATTTTTCCAAAATCTTAAAAATTTGTAGATCCTCCCCGATGATCATTCCACCGTATTGCAAGCAGGGCGACTTCTACAACAATGTGTTGTAGATAACTATGTAAAAATTGAAACCGAAAAGTTAAGATGGGTTTAAACTAGACAGAAGAAATTACAGACTGAATTATACCAAGGCTTACAAGATGCCTTACACACAGGAGAAACCAATGCAAGTAAATATTGTTGGATTTAATGGCTACTTCGTAAATCATTAAGAATTACCCAAATATTTTATTGAAACTAACAATATTTCTCTCTATATTAATATTGAGATATGTAGTAGCATCAAGAGTATAAAATATCTCTACAAGTATTGCTACAAGGGTCCAGACTGGGTTGCAATGGAAGTTCACAAAGGTTCTAATGTTGACGAGGTCCAACAGTTTGTTGATGCAAGATGGATCACCGCTCCAGAGGCACGTTGGAGAATTTTTAAATTTAACCTTTACCAAATGTATCCATCTGTGGAAAGGTTACAAATTCATTTGCCAAATCAACATTAAGTGAGCTTCTATGATCACCAAACCGTTCTTCAAATACTTAATGATGATTATTTCTCTAGAACAAGGCTCATTGAATTCTTTGCCCTAAATTGTGAGGAGGATGATGAGCGGATAATTTATACCCTTTTTGGCATTGTTTTTAGGTAGTTTTTAGTATATTTTAGTTACTTTTTATTATATTTTTATTAGTTTTTATTCAAAAATCACATTTCTAGGCTTTACTATGAGTTTGTGTATTTTTCTATAATTTCAGGTATTTTCTAGCTGAAATTGAGGGACCTGAGCAAAAATCTGATTCAGAGCCTGAGAAAGGACTGCAGATGCTGTTGGATTCTGACCCTCCTGCACTCGAAATGGATTTTCTGGAGCTATAGAAGCCCAATTGGCGCGCTCTCAACTGCGTTGAAACGTAGACATCTTGGGCTTTCTATAAATATATAATAGTTTATACTTTGCCCGAGATTTGATGGCCCAAACTGGCGTTAAAATCCAGCAAAAAACTTTCTGGCGTAAAACGCCAGAACTGGCATACTTTTCGGCGTTAAACGCCCATTTTGGCACCCCGAGTGGCATTTAACTCCAATATGAGGCATATGCACGTGGAAGCTTGAAATCTCAGCCCAAACATTCACCAAGTGGGACCCGAAAGTGGAATTTTGCACTATCTACACCTAGTTACTCATTTTTTGTAACCCTAAGTTACTAGTTAGTATAAAAACTACTTTTAGAGATTCATTTAGCACATCATGACATTTTTTGACACTTCATATTGTATCTTCTACGGCATGAGTCTCTAAACCCCATAGGTGGGGGTGAGGACCTCTGCTGTGTTTTAATGGATTAATGCAATTACTACTGTTTTTTATTCAATCACGCTTGATTCTATTCTAAGATATTCACTCGTACTTCAATATGGAGAATATGATGATCCGTGACACTCATCATTATCCTCAACCTTATGAACGTGTGCCTGACAACCACTCCGTTCTATCTGAGCTCAACGTAGTCATTGGGCGACAGCTTGAGTGCGTATCTCTTGGGTTTCTAATCCACGGACCGAGTCTGGAGGTTAGAACCTTCGTGGTATAGGCTAGAAACAATTGGCAGCATTCCTGGGATCCGGAAAGTCTAAACCATGTCTGTGGTATTCTGAGTAGGATCCGGGAAGGGATGACTGTGACGAGCTTCAAACCTACGAATGTTGGGTGCAGTGACAGTGTGCAAAAGGACAAGGGTCCTATTCCGACGCTAGTGGGAACTGACAGATGATTAGCCGTGTGGTAGCTGTACCTGGTATTTTTCATCCGAGACGAGAAATCTGACAGTTGATTAGCTGTGCAGAGATCGTACCTGGTATTTTTCATCCGAGAAGATCATATAGCTTGCCATTGAAGGAAGCCATGCGTGTTTGGAGAAGAAGACAGTAGGAAAGCAGAGATTCATATGACAAAGCATCTCCGGAACCTCAGCCTGTTTCTCATTACTGAATCACAAGTACTATTTATTTCATGTTATTTATTTTTCATAAATACAATCACTCTTATCATTAATCTCCTGACTAAGATTTACAAAATAACCATAGGTTGCTTAAAGTCGACAATCTCCGTGGGATCGACCCTTACTCACGTAAGGGATTACTTGGACGACCCAGTGCACTTGCTGGTTAGTTGTGCAGAGTTGTGAAAAGTGTAATCACAATTTCGTGCACCAAAGCCCATCCAACTAAGAAGGGTTGACCTCAAGCCCATAGCTAGAGGATGATTGGAATTCATCCAACGTTCCATCATCCCCACTAGCAATTGGTCAGAAGTGACTGTTGACAGAGCCATCATGATCCATTGCATCATGATTGGAAGTGAGGTGGAAGTACATGAGGTGATTTCTCAAGAATTGTACAAGATAGCTGAGAAGCCTTCCACCAATGCAAGGTTGACATTCCCACACCTCATCTGTCATCTATGCAATTTAGCTGGAATTGTCATAAATGGAGATATCTCCATTGGGGAGGACAAGTCCATCACTAAAATTTTGGCACCGTTGCCAGGGATTGTTCGAGTTTGGACAACTGACTATTTATTTTGTTGCTTAGATTAGGAAAAAATTTATCTTTTTAATTTAGAGTCACTAAAATTGCATCTTCTATTATTGTTTTTGGTTAAAATTTTAAAATCCTTGTTTTCCTTTTTCTAGATATTTTCGAAATTTTCTATATAAATAAAAAAAAACTAATAATTGAGTCTTTTGTTTGAGTTTAGTTTCATGTTTTAAGTTTAGTGTCAATTGCATGTTTTTATTTTTCTTCATATTTTTAATTATATGTTCCTTGTTCTTTCTTAATCTTCAAGTTGTTCTTGTTTATTTTCCTTGTTTGATCTTTAGTTTTTCTTGTTTTGTGTCTTTCCTTGTTTTTCTTGTGCAATTTCGAATTATTAGTGTCCAAAGTATAAAAATTTTTAAGTTTGGTGTCCTTTGTGTTTTTATTTTCTTAAAGATTTCCAACATTTGTTCTTGGTGTTCATCTTGATCTTCAAAGTGTTCTTGGTGTTCATCTTGACATTCAAAGTTTTCTTGTTTGTTTTCTTTGTTTTGATCTAAAAATTCTAGGTTTGGTGTCATTTTATTGCTTTTCTCTTTCCTCATTAAATTCAAAAATATCTTTTCTCTTTATTTTAATTGAATTTTCGAATTTTACTTTTAAAAATTCATATTTTTATTTTAAAAATTTTTATTTTATCTTATCTTAGTTTTAAAATTTCAAAATTCAAATCTTTTTCAAAAAAATCATATCTTTTTCAAAATCTTATCTTACCTTATTTCAAATTCATTTTTTTTAAAAGAGAGAAAATTTTCATTTTACAATCCACATCACTTCCCTTTCTCCATCATGGACCTAAGTGGAAATGAACAGTCCAGAAAGACTCTGGGGTCATATGCTAACCCCACTATTGCTTCATATGGGAGTAGTATCTGTATACCCCCCATCAGAGCCATCCATTTTGAGCTAAACCCTCAGCTCATTATCATGGTGCAACAAAATTGCCAGTATTCCGGTCTTCCTCAGGAAGAACCTACTATGTTTCTGGCACAGTTCTTACAAATTGCTGATACAGTACGTGATAAGGAAGTGGATCGGGATGTCTACAGATTATTAATGTTTCCATTTGCTGTAAAAGATCAAGCTAAGAGGTGGTTAAATAACCAACTCACAGCAAGCATAAGAACATGGAAACAATTATCAGACAAATTCCTGAATCAATATTTCCCTCCAAAAAGGATGACACAGCTAAGGCTGGACATCCAAGGCTTTAAACAAGAGGATAATGAATCTCTTTATAATGCCTGGGAGAGGTATAGAGGGATGCTAAGGAAATGCCCCTTTAAAATATTTTCAGAATGGTTGCAGTTAGACATCTTTTACTATGGGCTTACAGAAAAGGCCCAGATGTCTCTAGACCACTCAGCTGGTAGATCTATACACATGAGGAAGACAATTGAAGGGGCTCAAGAGCTCATTGATACAGTTGTTAGAAATCAGCACCTGTACTTAAGTAGTGAGTCCTCCATGAAAGAAAAGGCTAAAGCAGTATCCACTGAACTTAGTCCTCCAGAACAAGTTGCTGAACTCAATCACCAATTGCTTTTTATAATAAAACAGTTAGCAGAATTTAAAGAGATGCTACAAGACACTGAAAAGGCTAACAAGAATATGGAAGCACAATTGAATCAGATAAGATAGCAGTTATCTAAACAGATAATAGAAGAGTGCCAAGCTGTTCATTTAAGGAGTGGAAAGACATTGAATGTTTCAACTCAAGGCAGCAGAAAGCCAAGAAAGGAACAACTGACAGAGGATGACCAAACCACTGCCCAAAATCCCTCTGAGGACAGTAAGAGCCCATAGAGGAAGGATTCTGGCGTTCAAACGACAGAAAATGGTAAGAAATTGGCGTTGAACGCCCAGTGGATAGCCAAGTCTGGCGTTCAAATGCCAGAAAAGGGTGGCAATCTGGCGTTAAACGTCCATATAGCACCCAATTCTGGCGTTCAAACGCCAATGGGGGATCAGACACCTGCAAGTGCTGATAACAACCCCCTTAGGCAGGCCTCTCTAACCACTTCTGTAGGAAGTAAACCTGCAGCAACTAAGGTTGAAGAATATAAAGCCAAGATGCCTTATCCTTAGAAACTCCGCCAAGCGAAACAGGATAAACAATTTGCCCGCTTTGCAGACTATCTTAGGACTCTTGAAATAAAGATTCCGTTTGCAGAGGCACTTGAGCAAATACCCTCTTATGCTAAGTTCATGAAAGATATCTTAAGTCATAAGAAGGACTGGAGAGAAACTGAAAAAGTTTTCCTCACTGAAGAATGCAGTGCAGTCATTCTGAAAAGCTTACCAGAGAAGCTTAAAGATCCCAGAAGCTTTATGACACCATGCACATTAGAGGATGATTGTACCAAGACAGCTCTGTGTGATCTTGGGGCAAGTATCAACCTAATACCTGAATCTACTATCAAGAAGCTTGGTTTGACTGATGAAGTTAAACCAACCCGGATATGCCTCCAACTTGCTGATGGCTCCATTAAAATCCCATTAGGCGTAATTGAGGACATAATTGTCAAGGTTGCGCCATTTTCCTTCCCTACTGACTTTGTAGTGCTGGAAATGGAGGAGCACAAGAGTGCAACTCACATTCTAGGAAGACCTTTCCTAGCAACTGGACGAACCCTCATTGACGTCCAAAAAGGGGAGATAACCCTGAGAGTCAATGAGGATGAGTTTAAGTTGAATGTTGTCAAAGCTATGCAGCATCCAGACACATCAAAAGACTGCCTGAGCGCTGACATTATTGACTCCCTGGTGGAAGAGGTCAATATGACTGAGAGTCTCGAATCAGAGCTAGAGGACATTTTTAAAGATGTTTAGCCTAATCTGGAGGAACCAGAGAAAACAGAAGAACCTCTGAAAACTCTTCAGGAAGAGGAGAAGCCTCCTAAACCCGAGCTTAAACCACTACCACCATCCCTGAAATATGCATTTTTGGGAAAAGATGACACTTTTCCCATGATCATAAGCTCTACTTTAGAGCCACAGCAAGAGAAAGCACTAATTTAGGTGCTAAGGACACATAAGACAGCTCTTGGGTGGTCCATAAGTGATCTTAAGGGCATTAGCCCAGCCAGATGCATGCACAAGATCCTATTGGAGGATGATGCTAAGCCAGTGGTTCAACCACAGAGGCGGCTGAATCCAACCATGAGGAGGTGGTGCAGAAAGAGGTCACTAAGTTACTAGAGGCTGGAATTATTTATCCTATTTCTGATAGCCCCTGAGTGAGCCCTGTCTAAGTTTTCCCCAAGAAAGGAGGCATGACAGTGGTACATAATGAAAAGAATGAACTGGTTCCTACAAGAACAGTTACAGGGTGGCGTATGTGTATTGACTACAGAAGGCTCAATACAGCCACCAGGAAGGATCATTTTCCTTTACCATCCATAGACCAGATGTTAGAGAGACTAGAAGGCCATGAATACTACTGCTTTTTGGATGGCTATTCAGGTTACAACCAAATTACAGTAGATCCTCAGGACCAAGAGAAAACAGCATTCACATGTCCATCTGGGGTATTTGCCTACAGAAGGATGCCATTTGGTTTGTGCAATGCACCTGCAACCTTTCAAAGGTGCATGCTCTCTATCTTCTCTGATATGGTAGAAAAATTTTTGGAAGTCTTCATGGATGACTTCTCAGTATTTGGAGACTCATTCAGCTCCTGTCTTGACCATCTAGCACTTGTTCTAAAAAGGTGCCAAGAGACTAACCTGGTTTTAAACTAGGAGAAATGTCACTTTATGGTGACTGAAGGAATTGTCCTTGGGCACAAAATTTCGAACAAGGGGATAGAGGTGGATCAAGCTAAAGTAGAGGTAATTGAAAAATTACCACCACCTACCAATGTTAAGGGAATCAGAAGCTTTTTGGGGCATGCAAGATTCTATAGGAGGTTTATAAAAGATTTTTCAAAAATTACAAAACCTCTGAGCAATCTACTAGCTGCTGATACACCATTTGTCTTTGACACAGAGTGTCTGCATGCGTTTGAAACTATGAAAGCTAAGCTGGTCACAGCACCAATCATTTCTGCACCAGACTGGACATTACCATTCGAACTAATGTGTGATACTAGTGACCATGCCAATGGTGTAGTATTAGGAAAAAGGCATAACAAGCTCCTGCATGTCATTTATTATGCAAGCCGTATTTTAAATGACGCATAAAAGAATTACACAACCACAGAAAAGGAGTTGCTTGCAGTGGTTTAAGCCATTGACAAGTTCAGATCTTATTTAGTAGGGTCAAAAGTGATTGTGTACACTGACCATGCTTCTCTAAAATATCTCCTCACAAAGCAGGATTCAAAACCTAGACTCATAAGATGGGTGTTGCTTCTGCAAGAGTTTGATATAGAAATAAGGGACAGAAAAAGGACAGAGAACCAAGTAGCTGACCACCTGTCCCGGATAGAGCCAGTAGCAGAGGCGTCCCCTCCTCCTATTGAGATCTCTAAAACCTTCCCGGATGAGCAACTCTTTGCCATTCAGGAAGTACCTTGGTTTGCAGACATTGTAAACTATAAAGCTGTGAGATTCATACCCAAAGAGTACAGTAAGCACAAACATTATCTTACAGGTAATGTTGAGCAAGAATGTTCAAAACTGAGACTAAATTAAAAGCTCAGTAAAAGTCCATCTAAAGACAATAAAGAAGCGCTTATTGGGAGGCAATCCAATCTTATTTATCCATGATAATTAATTTTTCATTTCATTCTCCATTGTTAGTTTATGTTTTCTTTAGGTTGATGATCATGTGGAGTCACAAAAATAGCTACAGAATTAAAGTGGAATAAAAAATAGCATAAAAAACAGTACACCCTGGAGGACAGGCTTACTGGCGTTTAAACGCCAGTAAGGATAGCAGAATGGGCGTTTAACGCCCATGCAGGCAGCATTCTGGGTGTTCAGAAAATGCCCAGTAAAGAAGGATTCCTGGCGTTTAACGCCAGCCAGGATATCTGGCTGGGCGTTAAATGCCCAAATAGGCAGACAAGTGGGCGTTTAACGCCAGGATGACACAAGGGAGGTAATTTTGTTTCCAATTCGATTTTTTTTTCAATTTTTCATGTTTTAATTCATAATTTTTTTGCATCAAACATATTTTAAACTTTCATGTTTTAATTTCTATTTTCAAAAATTAATAATCTTTCCAATTCTTTTTTTAATTCTATTTTTAATTCTTTTTAATTCCTTCCAAAACGTTTTCAAAACTTACATATCTTTTCAAATTCTTTTCAAATCTTCTTAATTTTTCTTGTATACAGTAATAAGTTTTCAAAATTAATTGCATCATTCTTCTTCTACTCCCTTCTATCTTATTTTGCTCGAGGACGAGCAAAGTTTTTAAGTTTGGTGTGGAAAAGCGCAGCTTTTTTGCTTTCCATAACCACTAATGGCACCTAAGGCCGGAGAAACCTCTAGGAAGAGGAAAGGGAAGGCAGTTGCTTCCAACTCCGAGTCATGAGAGATGGAGAGATTCATCTCAAAAGCCCATCACTAGAAAGAGGATGGAGCAAACAAGAGAGCCCACTCATGGACCTCAACAAGAGCACTCCATTATCCTCCATCAAATTAGAGAGGACCAAAAGGCCATGAAAGAGGAGCAACAAAGGCAAGGAAGAGATATTGAGGAGCTAAAGCACTCTATGGGATCTTCAAGAAGAAGAACTAGCCACCATCATTAAGGTGGACCCGTTCTTTAATTTCCTTGTTCTTATTTTTCTGTTTTTCGAATTCTATGCTTTATGTTTTGTCTATGTTTGTGTCTTTATTACATGATCATTAGTGTCTAGTGTCTATGTCTTAAAGCTATGAATGTCCTATGAATCCTTCACCTTTATTAAATGAAAAATGTTTTTAATTGCAAAAGAACAAGAAGTGCATGAATTTCGAATTCTATCTTGAAATTAGTTTAATTATTTTGATGTGGTGGCAATACTTTTTGCTTTCTGGATGAATGCTTGAACAATGCATATTTTTTAATTTGTTGTTTATGAATGTTAAAATTGTTGGCTCTTGAAAGAATAATGAAAAAGGAGAAATGTTATTTGATCATCTAAAAATCATAAAATTGATTCTTGAAGCAAGAAAAAGCAGTGAAAAGCTTGCAGAAAAAAAAAGAAAAGAAAAAAGTGGCGAAAAAATAAATAAAGAAAAAAAAGAAAGAAAAAGAAAAAGCAAGCAGAAAAAGCCAACAACCCTTTAAACCAAAAGGCAAGGGTAAAAAGGATCCAAGGCTTTGAGCATTAATGGATAGGAGGGCCCAAAGGAATAAAATCCTGGCCTAAGCGGCTAAAACAAGCTGTCCTTAACCATGTGCTTGTGGCGTGAAGGTATCAAGTGAAAAGCTTGAGACTGAGCGGTTAAAGTCGTGGTCCAAAGCAAAAAAAGAGTGTGCTTAAGAGCTCTGGGCACCTCTAACTGGGGACTTTAGCAAAGCTGAGTCACAATCTAAAAAGGTTCACTGGTGCACGAAATTGTGATCCCTGGTAATGGCTCCAAAAACTTGGTGCTCTAATCTTAATTCATAATTTGTCACAACTTCGATACAACTAACCAGCAAGTGCACTGGGTCGTCCAAGTAATAAAACCTTACGTGAGTAAAGGTCGATCCCACGGAGATTGTTGGCTTGAAGCAAGCTATGGTCACCTTGTAAATCTCAGTCAGGCGGATATCAAATGGTTATGGAGTTTTCGAATAATAATAATAAATAAACAGAAAATAAAGATAGAAATACTTATGTAATTCATTGGTGAGAATTTCAGATAAGTGTATAGAGATGCTTTCGTTCCTCTGAACCTTTGCTTTCCTGCTGTCTTCATCCAATCCTTCCTACTCCTTTCCATGGCAAGCTTTATATAGGGCATCACCTTTGTCAACGGCTACATCCCATCCTCTCTGTGAAAAAGATCCAAATGCTCTGTCACGGCATGACTAATCATCTGGAGGTTCTCGATCATACTGGAATAGGGTTCACCCTCCTTTTGCGTCTGTCACTACGCCCAGCATTCGCGAGTTTGAAGTTCGTCGCAGCCATCCCTTCCCAGATCCTACTCGGAATACCACAGACAAGGTTTAGACTTTCCGAATATCAGGAATGGCCATCCATGGGTTCTAACTTATACCACGAAGATTCTAATATCTCGGACTCGGTCCTCTGTATTAGATATCTAAGAGATACTCATTCTAGCTTGTTTGCATGTAGAACGGAAGTGTTTGTCAGGCACGCGTTCATAAGTGAGAATGATGATGAGCGTCACATAATCATCACATTCATCATGTTCTTGGGTGCGAATGGATATCTTAGAAGCGGAATAAGTTGAATTGAACATAAAACAGTAGTACTTTTGCATTAAATCTATGGAGTGCAGAAACTCTACCGTTGAAAAATACATAAGTGAAAGGTTCAGGCATGGCCGAATGGCCAGCCCCCATGATCTAAGAACTAGACGTCCCAAGATGATCCGAAGATCTAAATAAAAAGTCCTATTTATACTAAACTAGCTACTAGGGTTTACAGAAGTAAGTAATTGATGCATAAATCCACTTCCGGGGCCCACTTGGTGTGTGCTTGGGCTGAGCTTGAATTTTACACCTGTAGAGGCTTCTTCTGGAGTTGAACGCCAAGTTGTAACGTGTTTTTGGCGTCCAACTCGTTCGTGACGTGTTTCTGGCATTTAACTCCAGACTGCAGCGTAGAATTGGCGTTCAACGCCCTTTTGCGTCATCTAAACTCGGGCAAAGTATGGACTATTATATATTTTTGGAAAGCCCTGGATGTCTACTTTCCAACGCAATTTGAAGCGCGCCATTTTGAGTTTTGTAGCTCCAGAAAATCTACTTTGAGTGCAGGGAGGTCAGAATCCAATAGCATCAGCAGTCCTTCTTCAACCTCTGAATCTGATTTTTGCTCAAGCCCTCAATTTCAGCCAGAAAATACCTGAAATTACAGAAAAATACACAAACTCATAGTAAAGTCCAGAAATGTGAATTTAACATAAAAACTAATAAAAACATCCCTAAAAGTAACTAGATCCTACTAAAAACAATGCCAAAAAGCGTATAAATTATCTGCTCATCACAACACCAAACTTAAATTGTTGCTTGTCCCCAAGCAACTGAAAATCAAATAGGATCCAATGATGTCCTTGAGCTCTTCTATGTCTCTTCCTTATCTCTGTTGCTCCTCCCTCATTGCTCTTTGATCTTCTCTTATTTCATGAAGGATGATGGAGTGCTCTTGATGTTCCACCCTTAGTTGTCCCATGTTGGAACTCAGTTCTCCTAGGGAGGTGTTGATTTGCTCCCAAAAGTTCTGTGGAGGAAAGTGCATCCCTTGAGGCATATCGGGGATTTCTTGGTGATGAGCTTCTTCATGCGTCTCTTGAGATCCATGAATGGGCTCTCTTGTTTGCTCCATCCTTTTCTTAGTGATGGGCTTGTCCTCATCAATGAGGATATCTCCCTCTATGTCAATCCCAGCCGAGTTGCATAGATGGCAAATGAGGTGAGGAAAAGCTAACCTTGCCATAGTGGAGGACTTGTCAGCCACCTTGTAGAGTTCTTGAGGTATAATCTCATGAACCTCCACCTCTTCTCCAATCATGATGCTATGGATCATGATGGCCCGGTCCATAGTAACTTCAGACCGGTTGCTAGTGGGAATGATTGAGCGTTGAATGAACTCCAACCATCCTCTAGCTATAGGCTTAAGGTCCAATCTTCTTAGTTGAACCGGTTTGCCTTTTGAGTCAATCTTCCATTGAGCTCCTTCCACACATATGTCCAGGAGGACTTGGTCCAACCTTTGATCAAAGTTGACTCTCCTTATGTAGGGGCGTGCGTTCTCTTCCATCATTTGCAAGTTGAACGCCAACCTTACATTTTCTGGACTAAAATCTAAGTATTTCCCCCGAACCATGGTGAGATAATTCTTTGGGTTCGGGTTCTTACTTTGATCATGGTTCCTAGTGATCCATGCATTAGCATAGAACTCTTGAACTATTAGAATTTCGACTTGTTGGATGGGGTTTGTTAGAACTTCCCAACCTCTTCTATGGATCTCATGTCGGATCTCCGGATAC
>NC_029790.2:44301649-44361849 GCF_000816755.2 Arachis ipaensis
GGTGTTTATTGGGAAGAGAGGATGAACATTGAGAAGAGGGAAGAGTATGAGTGGAGGTAGGTAGGGATTCTGTGGGGTCCACAGATCCTGAGGTGTCAAGGATTTACATCCCTGCACCAAGTAGGCATGTAAAATGCCTTTGCATGCAATTCTGGCGTTTAAACGCCGAATTGATGCTTGTTCTGGGCGTTCAGCGCCCAGATGCAGCATGTTTCTAGCGTTGAACGCCAGTTCTATGCTTGTTTCTGGCGTTCAGCGCCAGCTTTCCTCAGTGTGCATTCCTGGCATCTAAACGCCAGGATGCTGCTTGTTTTGGGCGTTCAACGCCAGATCCATGCTCTGTTCTGGCATTGGACGCCAGCCAGATGCTTCTTACTGGCATTTAAACGCCAGTAAGCCCTTCCTCCAGGGTGTGATTTTTCTTCTGCTATTTTTTATTCTGTTTTTGATTTTTCTATTTATTTTGTGACTCCACATGATCATGAACCTATTAAAACATGAAAGAACAATAAAAGTAAAAATAAAATTAGATAAATAAAAATTGGGTTGCCTCCCAACAAGCGCTTCTTTAATGTCAATAGCTTGACAGTGGGCTCTCATGGAGCAACATAGGTGATCAGGTCAATTTTATAGACTCCCAACATCAAACTTAGAGTTTGGATATGGAAGTTTAACACCAAACTTAGAGTTTGGCTGAGACCTCCCAACACCAAACTTAGAGTTTGACTGTGGGGGCTTTAGTTGACTCTGTACTGAGAGAAGCTTTTCATGCTTCCTCTCCATTGTTACAGAAGGAGATTCTTGAGTTTTAATCACAAGATTGTCCTCATTCAGTTGAAGGATCAATTCTCCTCTATCTACATCAATCACAGCTCTTGCTGTGGCTAGGAAGGGTCTTCCAAGGATGATGGATTCATCCTCTTCCTTCCCAGTGTCTAGGATTATGAAATCAGTAGGGATGTAAAGGCCTTCAACCTTTACTAACACGTCCTCTACCTGACCATAAGCCTCTTTTCTTGAATTGTCTGCCATCTCTAATGAGATTCTAGCAGCTTGGACCTCAAAGATTCCCAGTTTCTCCATTACAGAGAGTGGCATGAGGTTTATTCCTGACCCAAGGTCACATAGAGCCTTCTCAAAGGTCATGGTGCCTATGGTACAATCTACCGTAGTACTTTTGCATTAAATCTATGGAGTGCAGAAATTGAACATAAAACAGTAGTACTTTTGCATTAAATCTATGGAGTGCAGAAATTCTACCGTTGAAAAATACATAAGTGAAAGGTTCAGGCATGGCCGAATGGCCAGCCCCCATGATCTAAGAACTAGACGTCCCAAGATGATCCGAAGATCTAAATAAAAAGTCCTATTTATACTAAACTAGCTACTAGGGTTTATAGAAGTAAGTAATTGATGCATAAATCCAATTCCGGGGCCCACTTGGTGTGTGCTTGGGCTGAGCTTGAAGTTTACACGTGCAGAGACTTCTTCTGGAGTTGAACGCCAAGTTGTAACGTGTTTTTGGCGTTCAACTCTGGTTCGTGACGTGTTTCTGGCGTTTAACTCCAGACTGCAGCGTAGAGCTAGCATTCAACGCCCTTTTGCGTCATCTAAACTCGGGTAAAGTATGGACTATTATATATTGTTGGAAAGCCCTGGATGTCTACTTTTTAACGCAATTGGAAGCACGCCATTTTGAGTTCTGTAGCTCCAGAAAATCCACTTTGAGTGCAGAGAGGTCAGAATCCAACAGCATCAGCAGTCCTTCTTCAACCTCTGAATCTGATTTTTGCTCAAGTCCCTCAATTTTAGCCAGAAAATACCTGAAATTACAGAAAAACACACAAACTCATAGTAAAGTCCAGAAATGTGAATTTAACATAAAAACTAGTAAAAACATTCCTAAAAGTAACTAGATCCTACTAAAAATATACTAAAAACAATGCCAAAAAGCGTATAAATTATCCGCTCATCATTCACCCAGTTATGTCTCTGTGGCATTTATGTATCCGGTGGTAATACTGGAAAACAAAATGCTTAGGGTCACAGCCAAGACTCATAAAGTAGCTGTATTCAAGAATCAACATACTAAACTAAGAGAATCAATAACATTATCTGAATTCTGACTTCCTATGGATGCCAATCATTCTGAACTTCACAGGATAAAGTGAGATGCCAAAACTGTTCAGAAGAAAAAAGTCACTAGTCCCACTCATCTAATTAAAACTAATCTTCATTGATGTTCTTGGAATTTATTGTATATTCTCCTCTTTTTATCCTATTTTGGTTTTAGTTGCTTAGGGACAAGAACACTTTAAGTTTGGTGTTGTGATGAGCGGATAATTTATACCCTTTTTGGTATTGTTTTTAGGTAGTTTTTAGTATATTTTAGTTACTTTTTATTATATTTTTATTAGTTTTTATTCAAAAATCACATTTCTGGGATTTACTATGAGTTTGTGTGTTTCTCTATAATTTCAGGTATTTTCTGGCTGAAATTGAGGGACCTGAGCAAAAATCTGATTCAAAGGCTGAGAAAGGACTGCAGATGTTGTTGGATTCTGACCCTCCTGCATTCAAAATGGATTTTCTGGAGCTACAGAAGCCCAATTCCTGCGCTCTCAATTGCGTTGGAAAGTAGACATCTTGGACTTTCCCGAAATATATAATAGTCCATACTTTTCCCGAGATTTAATGGCCCAAACTGGCATTAAAAGCCAGCCAAAAACTTTCTGGCGTAAAATGCCAGAACTGGCATACTTTTCAATGTTAAATGCCCATTTTGGCACCCAGGGTGGCATTTAACTCCAATATGAGGCATATGCACGTGGAAGCTTGAAAGCTCAGCCCAAATACTCACCAAGTGGGCCCCGAAAGTGGAATTTTGCACTATCTACACCTAGAGTTTCATTTTCTGTAACCCTAAGTTACTAGTTAGTATAAAAACTAATTTTAGAGATTTATTTAGCACATCATGACATTTTTTGACACTTCATATTGTATCTTTGATGCGTGGCAGAAGTTAACCAATTAAGAGATTTCAATTAAGAGAACAGCGTTGCACGTATAGCTCTTAACCAGCTAAGATCTGCCTCACCAATTTAAAAAGAGTTGTCACAAATTTTAGAAATAAAATACTGGGAGTATGAGTCCCAGGTCATCTCCCAACGAGTTGCAGGAAAGGGTGCTAATTTATTAATCAGAAAGGTCCCAGAAAGTTAAGTTTGATAATGAGCAATTAAAAATAATTGTGAATTAAGGCAATAAAAATAAACTAAGAATAATTATTGATACTCTGAATAAAAAGCCTTGACTGGGGGAATAATTAAGTGGAACTTCTATCCTTGTGGGAATCTTCTCAAGTGTGGTGTAAAAAGGTTGTTGTTCTCACTCGATTTCCCCTTACTAAGTAAGGAAAGGTATGGTGATTGAGCTAACTCTTACCCTCAGGTCCTAACCCTCTCCCTTGGGGAGGTCTAGTGTTAGTAGGTATGGAATTAGCCAACAACGTCCAGTTTAACCAAGCATTTGAGCATTCCAACTCAAGTATCACCTCTTAATCAACCACCATGTCAAGTAGAAATTCTACTCCATTGACATGAAATTAATAATCATAAAAATATGAGAAGAGATAATTAATTAAAATAAAATAGAGAATTAAAATCAATTAAATAAAAATAACTTCATATATTAATAAATCCAAAATGTAACATACTTAATTGAATAGAGTCAATGAGTAACTAATTAAAAATAAAGGAATAAGGAAACAAACTAAAGTAATGTCTTCAACGGAGGTAATGACTTTCAGCATCCAAAAATCCAAGCAAAAACATAAAACTATCAATGTAATGTAACTCTCAAAACTCAGATCTGAAACTAAGTGTAATCCTAATGTGATGGATCTCAATGTGTGTGGATGCGTGTTGAGTCTCTGCATGTTCCCTGGGTTTTGTCTGTATTTCTGGGCCGAAAACTGGGTCAAAAAGCGGCCCGAAATTGCCCCCAGCGTATTCTGTTATTTTTGCATGTCGCGCAGTTCACGCGTACGCGTCGTCCACGCGTTCGCGTCATTCAGCGTTTTTCCTTGTCACGTGTTGGCGTCAGGCACGCGTCCGCGTCATTCGTGCAGACTCCAATCCACGCGTTTACGTTAGACACGTGTCCGCGTCGCTGCGAATTCTTCACTTCACGCGTTCGCATGGGCCATGCGCTCGCGTCATTGCTCGCTGGTCATCTCCTCAATTTCTTGTGTTCCTTCCAGTTTTGCAAACCTCCTCTCCATTTTCCAAGTCATTCATGCCCTATGAAGCCTGAAACACTTAACACACAGATCACGGCATCGAATGGGATAAAGGAGAATTAAAATACATAATTAAAAGTCTTTAGGAAGCAAGTTTTCAATCATAAACAATTTTGGGAAGGAATTGTAAATACATGCTAATTATATGGATAAGTGAGTAAAGAATTGATAAAACCACACAATTAAACACAATATAAATCATAAAATAATGGTTTATCAATCTTCTACGGCATGAGTCTCTAAACCCCATAGGTGGGGGTGAGGAGCTCTGTTGTGTTTCAATGGATTAATGCAATTACTACTGTTTTCTATTCAATCACGCTTGATTCTATTCTAAGATATTCACTCGTACTTCAATATGGAGAATATGATGATCTGTAACACTCATCATTATCCTCAACCTTATGAACACGTGCCTGACAACCACTCCATTCTATCTGAGCTCAACGTAGTCATTGGGCGACAGCTTGAGTGCGTATCTCTTGGGTTTCTAATCCACGGATCGAGTCCGGAGGTTAGAACCTTCGTGGTATAGGCTAGAACCAATTGGCAGCATTCTTGGGATCCGGAAAGTCTAAACCTTGTCTGTGGTATTCTGAGTAGGATCCGAAAAGGGATGACTGTGATGAGCTTCAAACCTGTGAATGTTGGGCGCAGTGACAGTGTGCAAAATGACAAGGGTCCTATTCCGACGCTAGTGGGAGCTGACAGATGATTAGCCGTGTGGTAGCTGTACCTGGTATTTTTTATTCGAGACGAGAAATCTGATAGTTGATTAGCCATGCAGAGATCGTACCTGGTATTTTTCATCCGAGAGGATCATACAGCTTGCCATTGAAGGAAGCCATGCGTGTTTGGAGAAGAAGACAGTAGGAAAGCAGAGATTCAGATGACAGAGCATCTCCGGAACCTCAGCCAGTTTTTCATTACTGAATCACAAGTACTATTTATTTCATGTTATTTATTTTTCATAAATACAATCACTCTTATCATTAATCTCCTGACTAAGATTTACAAAATAACCATAGCTTGCTTCAAGCCGACAATCTCCATGGGATCGACCCTTACTCACGTAAGGTATTACTTGGACGACCCAGTGCACTTGCTGGTTAGTTGTGCGGAGTTGTGAAAAGTGTAATCACAATTTCGTGCACCAGAGGACTGAAAGAGCGAAATTCTCACACGATCTAGAATTTTTACAAAGATATAATCGCGTTGTAAGTATAGCTTCTAGACCGACAAGAATTTCTTTCTTACAAAAGTTTTGGTTGTCACAAGTAACAAACCCCTTTAAAATTTATAACCGAAGTATTCAAACCTCGGGTCGTCTTCCCAAGGAATTGCAGGGAGGTATGTTCTTATTATTGGTTATGAGTTTTCTAAATTGGGGGGTTTTGAAAAGGTTTTGAACAAGAGAAATAAATTGCAGGAATTAATAAATTAATAACTAATAAAACTCTTGGCAAGGTACGAAAATTTGGGAGTCCTATCCAATTAGTTAACCTTTACTAAAGCAAGGGGAAGTCAAGTGGACTAATTAGTTAGATCCTCAAGTCCTAGCCAACTCCTAAGGAAAGACTAGAGTTAGTGGAATTCAATTCAATTAGCAAAAATAACAATTATCAATCACGATGAGTTTGATAACTCAAGAGTTACCAATTAATCAACCAAAGCCAAAAGGGAAAAATCTAAATTAAATTAAAAGCATTCATATAAATAAAGCAGAGCAAAGTCAAATCTAAAATACCTCAAATTATATTAAATAAAAGATTCAAATCTAAATACGAAGAATTCATAAGCCAAATTGGTAACATGAGTCAGATACGAATAAAAGCATTAGAATAAATGAAAATATAAAAGGGATATTGAACTTGAGAAGAAGTTGAATTGAACTAAACTAATAGAAATCCTAAACCTAAGAGAGAGGAGAGAACCTCTCTCTCTAAAAACTACATCTAAATTATGAAAAGTATGATCATGAATGAATGGATTCTCCCACTTTATAGCCTCTAATCTGTGTTTTCTGGGCCGCAAACTGGGTCAAAAACAGCCCAGAAATTGTTGGAGAAGAAATCTGCCACGCTGATTTTCGTCACTGCAACGCGTCCACGTGGAGCACGTGTTTGCGTCGCCTAGCATCAGGGCAACTATGGCATATTATATATCAAATCGAAGCCCCGGACGTTAGCTTTCTAACGCAACTGGAATCGTGTATTTTAACCTCTGTAGCTCAAGTTATGACTATTTTAGTGCGAGAGGGTCAGGCTGACAGCTTTGCAGTTCCTTCAACTTCTTGTATTCCTTCCACTTTTGGATGCTTCCTTTCCATCCTCTAAGCCATTCCTTCCCTGTAATCCCCGAAATCACTTAACACACATATCACGGCATCTAGTAGTAATAAGAGAGGATTAATATTAGCAAATATAAGGCCAAAGAAGCATGTTTTCAATCATAGCACAAATTTAGGAAAGAAAACGTAAACTCATGCAAATCATATGAGTAAGTGTATGAAAGATTGATAAAATCCACTCAATTGAGCACAAGATAAACCATAAAATAGTGGTTTATCAACCTCCCCACACTTAAACATTAGCATGTCCTCATGCTAAGCTCAAGAGAAGCTATAAAGGAATGAAGAGGAATGGTAAAATGTATGAAATGCAATCCTATCTATATGAATGCAACTAAATGTGAAATGCTTCTACCTACTTGGTTAAAAATAAATAAGTTCTCCAAGACAAACATAAATCAAATTCCACTAATTCAAACCATACAATAAAAGACAAGTAAACTTGTAAGAAGATAGCTCATGAAAGCAGGGAACATAGAATTAAGCACTGAACCCTTACTGGTAGTGTATATCACTCTAATCTCTCAAGTGTCTAGGGTTAATCACTCTACTCTTCTCTAATCATGCTTTCTAAACTTTGTTCTTCATCTAACCAATCAATAAATATTTAGTATACCAATGCAAACATCATGAGGTCTTTTCAGGGTTGTAATGGGGCTAAGGTAAGGGTGAGGATATATGTATGGCCAAGTGAGCTATAATATGAATCTTTAATTAACCTAAGCTCTCACCTATACACACATTCTATTTTAAATTCATGCCTAGCTACCGAAAATTCCCATTTTTTCATATCATACTCATGTATCAACTTTTCTTTAATTTTATCACATATGCATTGATTTTTCATTAACTTAACATTGGGGTAATTTTGTCCCCTTATTTATTTACTTATTTATTGAATATTTTTTTTGGATTTTTTTTCTCTTTTTTTTTTATATAGAAAAAAATAAACATAACTTATCAATGCACATGGATTTTTAATTTTTCTAGTCTCACATGAGTAGGTACCCAAATTCCTAATATTTTATCAAAGTAAAAACATAACACATTCCCTTATTCACCCATGTTCCCACAGTTTCCCCACACTTAAATGTTACACAATCCCTATCTTAAGCTAACCAAAGATTCAATTGGGATATTTAATTGTTTTTCTGCTTAAGGCTAGTGATGTGGTTATAGAACATAATAAATGGAGATAAAAGGCTTAAGGTGGCTAACAAGGGTGATGTAAAAGGTAGGCTTATTTGGGATAAGTGAGCTAATAATAAGTAATGGCCTCAATCATATGCAAGCATGTAAATACACTAAATATTGGACATATAGACTGAAACAAAGCAAAGATTGCAGTCATAGAGAAGAAAACATACAAGAATAAAAATTTATGGTTAAATAATGTAACCATGTAAATAAGCTCAAAAATCTCACGGGTTGTGTATTCTTTGGCTCAAAAACCATGTTCCAAATACAACTTCAAACAAATTTAACACATAGAAAATTTTAATTTTTTTTAAATTAGTAAAATTTTTTCAAAAATAGGGTCCTAGAAAGAAACTTATTATTTTTCAACCAAGTAGTAACTAAATGCATAAAATCAAACAAATATGCAAATACAACAACTAATTTAACAAAGAAAATTAAATATTGGTGTTAAAATATGAAGTAACTAACCCATGGAAGTCGGTATCGACCTTCCCACACTTAAAGATTGCACCGTCCTCGGTGCATGCTAAGATGTACAAGTGGGCGGGCGGTTCCGCAGCTAGTGCTCGTTTTGTTCCTTTCCTTGCCGGTGGCCTGGGAGTCACTTTCTCTTTACCCTTCTTGGTGGCCATCCTGAAAAAAGAAAAAGAAAGTAACTTTTAAAGCTAAGGGTTAGAGCAAGAAAGAGAGCGGGAAAGGTGGTAATCAATGCACAATAAAGAAGAATGATGTTAACACATGGTCATGACTACATGTGAAAAGTTCATCAATGGAAATATAGCAAGTACATGTAATGACAATTAAATGCAAGATGTTTATTGGCATGCTGGCAAAGGCATGAGTAGCATAGATCAAGCATTCCATGTCCAAGTTAGATTACCAAGTCTTTCAAACTAACATGTTTGTAATAACAATTATATTTAAATAATATAATATAAAAAGGGTTTTGTGAAAAGCAAGCATTTAGAGTAGTAGAATAAAAGAAATCCAAAAATAGTGCACAATGCCATACGGGCGTTTTCACAAACACATAGCATGCATGGTGAATTAGCTATTGAAAGTATTAAATTGAACATGCAAGCAACCCTTTAAGAAGTAATATGAATTGTCAAACAATTCCATAATAACTCACAAGAAAATAACTACCCAATTAAATTTTTAACACCAATAGAAAAATAATAAATTTAGAAAAGAAAATAAAAATATGCACAAAATGAAAAAAATACAATGAATGAAAATATGTAATTGCAATAAAGAAAATAGAATGAAAGATAGTATGGATGAGAGTGCAAAGGAATGAAGAAGAAGAGGGTATGAAAAAGAAAGAAGTAGAGAAGATAGAAGAAAAGGGAAGGAAATTGAAAACAAAATGCGACGCGTATGCGCAGGGCACGCGTGCGCGCAAAAATTGCATTAACCATGTGACGCCTAAGCGTCGCCCACACGTACGCGTGAGTGGTCTTGGAAGCAAAAGGATGCGCGCGCGTCAGGGACACGTACGCGTGGGTCATTTTGTGCTTCCAGCGCAATTCCAGCTCAACTCTCTGACTAAACACCATTGACGTCGATTTTTATGGTCACGCGTGCACGTGGGTGACGCGCACGCGTGGAGAGCTATTTTTGCAAACGACGCGGACACGTCAGGGACGTGTTCACGTGGATGCGTTGGTGCCAAAGGCACGCTTCCAGCCACACTCCCACGTGACTTTCTGTTCAATCCCTTATTTTGTCGCATGCACAGGTGACGCGTACGCGTCAGCGACGCTCGCGCATCGTGTGCGATTTTTTTTTTATGCATGAAAAATGCAGAATGCAAAATGCAATGCTGATATGGATATTATGAATAATTCCAGGTTCAATAAAATAGAATAAAACTTAAAAACAAACAAAACGAAATAAAATTAAAATTGAAAACGGAACGATCATACCATGGTGGGTTGTCTCCCACCTAGCACTTTTAGTTAAAGTCCTTAAGTTGGACATTTGGGGAGTCCTTTGTTATGGTGGCTTGTGCTTGTACTGATCCTTGAATCTCCACCAATGTTTGCAATTCCAGTATCCTCCGGGATCCCAAACTAGGCGCAGAAAGTCGTCAAGCAAGTTAAAGCAAGTGACAAGGCCCCAAGAGTGTTGATTGCCAGAATGAATGCTAGGGTCCCAAACCTTGCTTTTGCCCCCGTCTTCTTGTTGATCATTAGTGTTCCAACCGGGTGGCAGGCAATCTGAATTCTCACTGAGGCATCCAAACAGCTGCCTAGACCCGTACAATTTAGTATTCTTCTAATCCTGATACTTCAGTTTGGAGCATGAAACTATATTGAACCTTGCATGACAATTCTTACCACTAACCATCTCCCTCTTACTCTTATAGCCACAAAGAGCTCTAAGTTGACCATCTGTCTCAAGTAAACCATATTCAAGTGGAATGAGAAAGCTAATAGATATGAATTTTACCCACTTGAATGTTGTGAAGGATGATGGTGACTTAGGCGGAGAGGTCTCCAATAACTTTGGCAAGGTGATTTCAAGCTCCACTCCCTTGTGCTCTTTGACAACTTCCACCTCTTTGCATACGGCTAATCATCTGTCGGTTCTCGATCATGTCAGAATAGAATCCAGTGATTCTTTTGCGTCTGTCACTAACGCCCAACACTCGCGAGTTTGAAGCTCGTCACAGTCATTCGATCCTTGAATCCTACTCAGAATACCACAGACAAGGTTTAGACCTTCCGGATTCTCAAGAATGGCCGCCAATGCATTCTAGCTTATACCACGAGGATTCCGATTAAGGAATCCAAGAGATAAACACTCAATCGAAGGTAGAATGGAGGTGGTTGTCAGGCACACGTTCATAGGTGAGAATGGTGATGAGTGTCACGGATCATCACATTCATCAGGTTGAAGAACAAGTGGTATCTTGGAATAGAACAAGCATGATTGAATGGGAAAAACAGTAGTAATTGCATTAATCCATCAAGACACAGCAGAGCTCCTCACCCCCAACCATGAGGTTTAGAGACTCATGCCGTAGAAGATACAAAATGAAACGTGTAATGTGTCATGAGGTAAAGATACAATAGCAAAAATGTCTTATTTATAGAGAACTAGTAGCCTAGGGTTTACAGAAATGAGTAAATGACGTAAATATCCACTTCTGGGCCCACTTGATGTGCGCTTGGGCTGAGCATTGAAGAATTTTCGTGTAGAGACTTCTCTTGGAGTTAAATGCCAGCTTTTGTTCCAGTTTGGGCGTTTAACTCCCACTTTTGTGCCAGTTCCGGCGTTTAACGCCGGGAATTCTGATGCTGACTTTGAACGCCGGTTTGGGCCATCAAATCTTGGGCAAAGTATAGACTATTATATATTGCTGGAAAGCCCTGGATGTCTACTTTCCAACGCAATTGAGAGCGCGCCAATTGGGCTTCTGTAGCTCCAGAAAATTCACTTCGAGTGCAGGGAGGTCAGAATCCAACAGCATCTGCAGTCCTTTTTCAGCCTCTGAATCAGATTTTTGCTCAGGTCCCTCAATTTCAGCCAGAAATTACTTGAAATCATAGAAAAACACACAAACTCATAGTGAAGTCCAGAAAATTGAATTTTAAATAAAAACTACTAAAAATATAACAAAAACTAATTAAAACCTACTAAAAACATACTAAAAACAATGCCAAAAAGCGTATAAATTATCCGCTCATCACAACACCAAACTTAAATTTTTGCTTGTCCCCAAGCAACTGAAAATCAAATAGGATAAAAAGAAGAGAATATACTATAGACTCTGAAATATCAATGAAACTTAGCTCCAATTAGATGAGCGGGACTAGTAGCTTTTTGCCTCTGAATAGTTTTAGCATCTCACTTTATCCTTTGAGGTTCAGAATGATTGGCATCTATAGGAACTCAGAATTCAGATAGTGTTATTGATTCTCCTAGTTTAAGTATGTTGATTCTTGAACATAGCTACTTTATGAGTCTTGGCCGTGGCCCAAAGCACTCTGTTTTCTAGTATTACCACCGGATACATCCATGCCACAGACACATAACTAGGTGAACCCTTTCAGATTGTGACTCAACCTTGTTAGAGTCCCCAATTAGAGGTGTCCAGGGTTCTTAAGCACACTCTTTTTGCTTTAGATCACGACTTTAACCACTCAGTCTCAAGTTTTCACTTGACACCCTCACGCCACAAGCACATGGTTAGGGACAGCTTGGTTTAGCCGCTTAGGCCAGGATATTATTCCTGTAGGCCCTCCTATCAACTGATGCTCAAAGCCTTGGATCCTTTTTATTTTTACCCTTGCCTTTTGGTTTAAAGGGCTATTGGCTTTTTCTGCTACTTTTTTTTTTGTATTCACTGCTTTTTCTTGCTTCAAGAATCAAATTGATGATTTTTCGGATCCTCGATAACATTTCTCCTTTTCCATCATTCTTTCAAGAGCCAACAAATTTAACATTCTTTAAACAACAAATTCAAAAGACATATGCACTGTTCAAGCATTCATTCAGAAAGCAAAAAGTATTGTCACCACATCAAACTAATTCAACTAGTTTCAAAGATGAATTCGAAACTCTGTACTTCTTGTTCTTTTGTGATTAAAGCATTTTTCATTTAAGAGAGGTGATGGATTCATAGGACATTCATAGCTTTAAGACATAAACTTTAAATTTTATTAATCATGGAATAAAGACAAGACTCAAAAATAAATATAAGAGAAGACCAGTAATAATAGAAGACAGAAAAATAAAAACAGAAATTTAAATGACTCTAAAATAGGTTCCTACTAATAAAGGTTATCACAGAGTTAGGACTCAACAACCTTGATTTTGAGAAGTGGATGCTCCCTCAATTTGTGCGGTGTTTGACCCTTAAAGGGAGAGCTTCTGGCGCTTTAGCTCCTGTAGCTCACGCCCCTGCTTCTCTTGTTCCTTCAGCAATTTGCAGAGCATGCAATTTTGATTATCCTGTTCTTCCTTGATTCGTTCCATGGCTTCTTGCAGCTTGGCAACAGATGCTTCTAGGCGGGCCCAGTAGTCAATTTCAGGAAGTTCAGGGAGGAATTCCTGCGCCGTCCTCTTGATAGAGTTGTCTTGCATTTGTCCTTCCATTGACTTCTTGGTGATTGGATGATCAATTGGGATGAATTCATCTACTCCCATCCTCACCCCAGCATCTTTACACAGAAGAGAGATTAAGCTTGGGTAAGCCAGTTTGGCTTCAGTGGAGTTCTTGTTTGTAATTGTGTAAATCTCACAAGAAATTAGATGATGAACCTCCACTTCTTTTCCCAGCATAATGCAGTGAATCATCACTGCCCTCTTGACAGTGACCTCAGAACGGTTGCTAGTGGGCAATATAGAACCCCCAATGAAGTCTAGCCAACCTCTTGCAACTGGTTTGAGATCTCCCCTCTTGAGTTGGTTTAGGACACCTTTTGAATTGGTTATCCACTTAGTTCTAGGGAGGCATATGTCCTCTAGAACTTGGTCCAACCCCTTATCTGCTCTCACCATTCTCCTGTTAAAGGAGTCAGGATCATCTTATAGTTGAGGTAGTTTGAAGACCTCTCTTATTTTGTCCAGATGGAAGTAAATAGTTCTCCCTCTGACCATGGTCCTATAGGTATGGAAAGCAGTTCCAGTCATTCTCTTCTTATCTGTCAGCCACAGATTTGAGTAGAATTCCTGAACCATGTTTCTTCCAACCCTTGTCTCAGGATTGGCTAGAATTTCCCATCCTCTGTTTCGAATTTGCTCTTGGATCTCCGGATATTCGCCTTCTTTCAGATCAAATTTAACTTCCTGGATCACTGACCTTAGACCCATTATTTTGAGGTAATGGTTCGCATGTTCTTTGGTTAAGAACCTCTCTTGACTCCAAAAATTCTTTGGAGTATTCTCTTTCTTGCCTCTTGAATTGGATTGTTTTCCCTTAGGAGCCATGATCTTGATGAGCCTTAGCTTAGTGATCACAGAAAAGCACACCAAACTCAGAGGTTTGCTTGCCCTCAAGCAAAAGAAAGGAAAGGGGAGAGAAAGGAGGAGAAGCAAATTCGAATGGTGAAGAGAGGGGGATGGCCGAATGTGTATTTATAAGGGAGGGGGAGGGATTTTGCAAGTTTTGGAAGAGATTTGAGAAGATATGGAAAGAATTTGAGAAAATACTTGAGTTTTTGAAGAAGATTTGGAAAGGATTTGAAAGAGATTTGAAAAATAATTGAGGAAATTGTTGAATTTTTGAAATGTGAGGGTGAATGATGAAAATTTGTAACATGTTTATGTAGGAAATTATGGGTCAAAACATGAAAGTGTGAAAAAATTTGAAGTGGAAAGCAAAATCTCCTTCCCCTGCCTTTCTGGCGTTAAACGCCCAGCCAGGTGCCTTGGCTGGCGTTAAACGCCAGAAACCCCTTTATCACTGGGCGTTTTGCTGAACGCCCAGGATGCTGCAATTCTAGCGTTAAACGCCCAGAATGGTACCCATTCTGGCGTTTAACGCCCAAAATGGTGCCTTTCCTGGTGTTAAATGCCCAGAATGGGATCCATTCTGGCGTTTAACGCCCAGAGTGCCCCTTACTAGCGTTTTCCTGCCAGCAAGCTTCTTTTCTCTTTAGCTTTCACTGAATCCTTCTGTTTAGCATCCAGGTTTAGGAATCTGGTTGCCCAGTAGGCTTTATGCTCCAGTTCCACGGGTAGATGACAGGCCTTGCCATACACAAGTTGGTATGGAGAGGTTCCTATAGGGGTCTTGAATGCTGTTCTATATGCCCATAGAGCATCATCCAAGCTCCTTGCCCAATCCTTTCTGCGGGCAATTACAGTCCGTTCCAGGATTCTTTTTAGCTCTCTATTAGAGACTTCAGCTTACCCATTTGTCTGTGGATGATACGGAGTTGCCACTTTGTGGTTAATCCCATATCTGACCATAGCAGAGGACAGCTGTTTATTGCAGAAATGAGTGCCCCCATCACTGATTAGTACTCTGGGAACACCGAACCTGCTGAAGATGTGTTTCTGGAGGAATTTCAGCATGGTCTTAGTATCATTATTGGGTGTGGCAATTGCTTCTACCCATTTAGATACATAGTCTACTGCCACCAGAATATAAGTGTTTGAGTATGATGGTGGGAAAGGACCCATGAAGTCAATACCCCATACATCAAACAAATTAATCTCTAAGATCCCTTGTTGAGGCATGGCGTAACCATGAGGCAAGTTACCAGCTCTTTGGCAACTGTCACAGTTACGCACAAACTCTCGGGCATCCCTATAGAGTGTAGGCCAGTAGAAACCACATTGGAGGACCTTAGTGGCTGTTCGCTCACTTCCGAAATATCCCCCATACTGTGATCCATGGCAATGCCATAGGATCTTTTGTGCTTCCTCTCTAGGTACACATCTTTGAATCATTCCGTGTGCACATCTCTTAAAGAGATATGGCTCATCCCATAGGTAGTACTTGGCATCTGAAATTAATTTTTTTCTTTGCACCCTGCTGTACTCTTGGGGTATGAACCTCACAGCTTTATAGTTTACAATGTCTGCAAACCATGGTGTTTCCTGAATGGCAAAGAGTTGCTCATCTGGAAAGGTCTCAGAGATCTCAGTAGAGGGGAGGGATGCCCCAGCTACTGGTTCTATCCGGGACAAGTGATTAGCTACCTGGTTCTCTGTCCCTTTTCTGTCTCTTATTTCTATATCAAACTCTTGCAGAAGCAACACCCATCTTATGAGCCTGGGTTTTGAATCCTACTTTGTGAGTAAGTATTTAAGAGCAGCATGATCAGTGTATACAATCACTTTTGATCCTACTAAATAGGATCTAAACTTGTCAATGGCATAAACTACTGCAAGTAACTCTTTTTCTGTGGTTGTGTAATTCTTCTGTGCGACATTTAGAACACGGCTAGCATAATAAATGACGTGCAGAAGCTTGTTGTGCCTCTGTCCCAACACTGCACCAATGGCATGGTCACTGGCATCACACATTAGTTCGAATGGTAATGTCCAGTCTGGTGCAAAGATGACTGGTGCTGTGACCAATTTGGCTTTCAGGGCCTCAAACGCCTGCAGACACTCTGTGTCAAACACAAATGGTGTGTCAGCAGCTAGCAGGTTACTCAGAGGTTTTGCAATTTTTGAAAAATCCTTTATAAACCTTCTGTAGAATGCTGCATGCCCCAGGAAGCTTCTGATTGCCTTAACATTGGCAGGTGGTGGTAATTTTTCAATTACCTCTACCTTTGCTTGATCTACCTCTATTCCCTTGCTTGAAATTTCGTGCCCAAGGACGATTCCTTCAGTCACCATAAAGTGACATTTCTCCCAGTTTAAGACCAGGTTAGTCTCTTGGCACCTTTTCAGGACAAGTGCTAGATGATCAAGACAGGAGCTGGATGAGTCTCCAAATACTGAAAAGTCATCCATGAAGACTTCCAGGAACTTCTCTACCATATCAGAGAAGATGGAGAGCATGCACCTCTGAAAAGTTGCAGGTGCATTGCATAGACCAAAAGGCATTCTTCTGTAGGCAAATACGCCAGAAGGACAGGTGAATGCTATTTTCTCTTGATCTTTAGGGTCCACTGCAATTTGATTATAGCCTGAATAGCCATCTAAAAAGTAGTAATAATCATGACCCACTAGTCTTTCTAGCATTTGGTCTATGAATGGTAGAGGAAAATGATCCTTCCTGGTGGCTGTATTGAGCCTTCTGTAGTCAATACACATACGCCACCCTGTAACTGTTCTTGTAGGAACCAGTTCATTCTTGTCATTATGAACCACTGTCATGCCTCCTTTCTTGGGGACAACTTGGACAGGGCTCACCCAGGGGCTATCAGAAATGGGATAAATAATCCCAGCCTCTAGTAACTTAGTGACCTCTTTCTGCACCACCTCCTTCATGGCTGGATTTAGCCACCTCTGTGGTTGAACCACTGGCTTGGCATTATCTTCCAATAGGATTTTGTGCATGCATCTTGCTGGGCTAATGCCCTTAAGATCACTTATGGACCACCCAAGAGCTGTCTTGTGTGTCCTCAGCACTTGAATCAGTGCTTCCTCTTCCTGTGAATTTAAAGCAGAGCTTATGATCACTGGAAAAGTGTCACCTTCTCCCAGAAATGCGTACTTCAGGGATGGTGGTAGTGGCTTGAGCTCGGGTTTAGGAGGCTTATCCTCTTCCTGAGGAATTTTCAGAGGTTCTTTTATTTCCTCTGGTTCCTCCAGGTCAGGCTGAAATCTTTAAAGATATCCTCTAGCTCTGATTCGAGACTCTCAGTCATATTGATCTCTTCCACCAAAGAGTCAATAATATCAGTGCTCATGCAGTCATTTGATGTGTCTAGATGCTGCATAGCTTTGACAGCATTCAACTTGAACTCATCCCCATTGACTCTCAGGGTTACTTCCCCTTTTTGTACATCAACAAGAGTTCATCCAGTTGCTAGGAAAGGTCTTCCTAGGATGAGAGTTGCACTCTTGTGCTCCTCCATCTCCAGCACTACAAAGTCAGTGAGAAAGGCAAATGGCCCAACCTTGACAATTATGTCCTCAATCATGCCTGATGGATATTTAATTTCCTCTCTGGGCTCTTATTATCCTCAGAGGAATTTTGGGCAGTGGTTTGGTCATCCTCTGTCAGTTGTTCCTTTCTTGGCTTTTTGCCATTTTAAGCTAAATTGTTCAATGTCTTCCCACTCCTTAGTTGAACTGCTTGGCACTCTTCTGTTATCTGTTTAGATAGCTGCAGTTTTGTCTGATTCAACTGTGATTCTATATTTTTGTTAGCAATTTTGGTTTCTTGGAACATCTCTTTGAATTCGGCTAACTGTTTTGTCATCAGGAGTAATTGTTGATTAAGTTCAACAATCTGTTCTTGAGGATTAGGATCAGTAGTTACTGCCATGGCTTCTTCTTTTATAGAGGACTCACGCTTGAGTATAGATGTTGATTTCTAGCAACCGTATCTATGAGCTCTTGAGCCTCTTCAATCGTTTTCCTCATGTGTATAGATCCACCTGCTGAGTGGTCTAGAGACATCTGAGCTTTTTTTGTAAGCCCATAATAGAAGATGTCTAACTGTACCCACTCTGAAAACATTTCAGAGGGGGATTTCCTTAGCATACCTCTGTACCTCTCCCAGGCATTATAAAGGGATTCATGATCCTCTTGTTTAAAGTCTTGGATGTCCAGCCTTAGCTGTGTCATCCTTTTTGGAGGGTAAAATTGATTCAGGAATTTGTCCTATAACTGTCTCCATGTTTTTATGCTTGCTGTAGGTTGGTTATTCAACCACCTCTTAGCTTGATCTTTTACAGCAAATGGAAACAGTAATAATCTGTAGACATCCTGATCCACCTCTTTATCACGTACTATGTCAGCAATTTGTAAGAACTGTGCCAGAAACTCAGTAGGTTCTTCCTGTGGAAACCGGAATACTGGCAATTTTGCTGCACCATGATAATGAGTTGAGGATTTAGCTCAAAGCTGCTTGCTTTAATGGGGGGTATAGTTTTGAATTTTAATGAGAAAAGAGAAAAACAACAAAATGACACCAAACTTAGAAATTTTGAATCAATATAGAGAAAACAAACAAGAAAACTTTGAATGTCAAGATGAACACCAAGAACAAATTTTCAAAAAATTTTTAAGTAAATAAAAGCACAAAAGACACCAAACTTGAAATTTTTAGAAAATCAAACACAAATTTTCGAAAAATTAAAGGAAAACACAAAGAAGACACCAAACTAAGAATTTTTTTAAGGTAAAGAAACAACTAAGATTATGCAAATTCGAAAAACTAAGAGAAAGTAAAAGCATGCAATTGACACCAAACTTAAAATATGAAACTAGACTCAAATAAAAGACTCTAAACCAACAAAAATAAAATATTCCTAATCTAAGCAACAAGATAAGCCGTCAGTTGTCCAAACTAGAACAATCCCCGGCAACGGTGCCAAAAACTTGGTGCACGAAATCACAATCACACTTTTGTAATTCCGCACAACTAACCAGCAAGTGCACTGGGTCGTCCAAGTAATACCTTACGTGAGTAAGGGTCGATCCCACGGAGACTGTCGGCTTGAAGCAAGCTATGGTTATCTCGTAACTCTTAGTCAGGATATCAATAACTCTGAGATTTAATTGTAAAAAGTAAAAGAACATGAAATAAATATTTGTTTTGCAGTAATGGAGAACAAGTTGAGGTTTTGGAGATGCTCCATCTTCTGAATCTCTGCTTTCCTACTGTCTTCTTCTTCAAGCACGCAAGGCTCCTTCCATGGCAAGCTGTATGTTGGGTTTCACCGTTGTCAATGGCTACCTCCCGTCCTCTCAGTGAAAATGTTCAACGCGCTCATGTCGGAATAGAATCCAGTGATTCTTTTGTGTCTGTCACTAACGCCCAACACTCGCGAGTTTGAAACTTGTCACAGTCATTCAATCCTTGAATCCTACTCAGAATACCACAGACAAGGTTTAGACCTTCTAGATTCTCAAGAATGGCCGCCAATGGATTCTAGCTTATACCACGAGGATTCTGATTAAGGAATCCAAGAGATACACACTCAATTGAAGGTAGAATGGAGGTGGTTGTCAGGAACACGTTCATAGGTGAGAATGGTGATGAGTGTCACGGATCATCACATTCATCAGGTTGAAGAACAAGTGGTATCTTGGAATAGAACAAGCATGATTGAATGGGAAAAACAGTAGTAATTGCATTAATCCATCAAGACACAGCAGAGCTCCTCACCCCCAACCATGGGGTTTAGAGACTTATGCCGTAGAAGATACAAAATGAAACGTGTAATGTGTCATGAGGTAAAGATACAATAGCAAAAAGGTCTTATTTATAGAGAACTAGTAGCCTAGGGTTTACAGAAATGAGTAAATGACGTAAATATCCACTTCTGGGCCCACTTGATGTGTGCTTGGGCTGAGCATTGAAGTATTTTCGTGTAGAGACTTCTCTTGGAGTTAAACGCCAGCTTTTGTGCCAGTTTGGGCGTTTAACTCCCACTTTTGTGCCAGTTCCGGCGTTTAACGTCGAGAATTCTGATGCTGACTTTGAACGCTGGTTTGGGCCGTCAAATATTAGGCAAAGTATGGACTATTATATATTGCTGGAAAGCCCTGGATGTCTACTTTCCAACTCAATTCAGAGCGCGCCAATTGGGATTCTGTAGCTCCAGAAAATCTACTTTGAGTGCAGAGAGGTCAGAATCCAACAGCATCTGCAGTCCTTTTTCAGCCTCTGAATCAGATTTTTGCTCAGGTCCCTCAATTTCAGCCAGAAATTACCTGAAATCACAGAAAAACACACAAACTCATAGTGAAGTCCAGAAAAGTAAATTTTAAATAAAAACTACTAAAAATATAACAAAAACTAATTAAAACCTACTAAAAACATACTAAAAATAATGCCAAAAAGCGTATAAATTATCCGCTCATCAGTGGTGTTTGGTGGTAAGGGGCTTGTGAGTATGGTGGTTCAAAGTTGTGTTGAGGAGATGGTTCATAAGCATATGGCGGGACTTGTTGGTAACTACAAGTGGGTCCACCATAGTCATCATTTTGGTATGCATCACAGAATGGTTGTTGGTTATAGTGCATTGGAGGGGGTTGTTACCAAGAGGGTTGATCAAATCCTTGTGACTCCTCCCATCTTTGATTGTTCGAACCTTGATGCCTATTCTCATTGTAATTTCCTCTTCCTGCAACATAATTGTAACCAGACTCATAGTCAAAGGGGTGAGAGTTCATAGTAACAAATAAAAATTAAAAACAAAAATAAAAAAATAATTTTAAATTAAAAGGTTATTGAAATTTAAATTTTGAATTTTGATTTTTGAATTTTAAATTTTGAAATTTGAATTTTGAAATTTGAATTTTGAAATTTGAAATTTGAAATTTGAATTCTGAATTTTGAAAAAGTCAATAATATAAGATAAAGATTTGAAAAAAGATTTAAATTTTAAAAATATTTGATTTTTAAAATTTTTAAATTTAAATTTTGAATTTTGAATTTTGGAAATTAAATATTGAAATTTGAAATTTGATTTTTGAAATAAGATAAGATAAGATTTTGAAAAAGATATGATTTTTGAAAAATATTTGAATTTTGAAATTTAAAAGTAAGATAAGATAAAATAAAAAAGTTTTAAAATAAAAATCTGAATTTTTAAAAGGAAAATTCGGAAATTCAATTAAAATAAAGAGAAAATATATTTTTGAATTTAATGAGGAAAGAGAAAAACAATAAAATGACACCAAACTTAAAATTTTTAGATCAAAACTAAGAAAACAACTAAGAACAACTTGAAGATCAAGATGAACACCAAGAACAAATTTTTGAAAAATTTTTAATAACTAAATAAAAATCAATAACCTCTTAATTTATGAAAAAACAAAAATAAAAACAAATTAACAAGCAAAAAGAAAATATTTACAATAACCAATAATAAGGCACACGTTTGCAATTCCCCAGCAACAGCGCCATTTTGAAAGAGCGAAATTCTCGTGCGATCTAGAATTTTCACAAAGATATAATCGCGTTGTAAGTATAGCTTCTAGACCGACAAGAATTCCTTTCTTACAAAAGTTTTGGTTGTCACAAGTAACAAACCCCTTTAAAATTTATAACCGAAGTATTCAAACCTCGGGTCGTCTTCTCAAGGAATTGCAGGAAGGTATGTTCTTATTATTGGTTATGAGTTTTGTAAATTGGGGGTTTTGAAAAGGTTTTGAACAAGAGAAATAAATTGCAGGAATTAATAAATTAATAACTAATAAAACTCTTGGCAAGGTACGAAAATTTGGGAGTCCTATCCTAGTTATCCTTATCGATGGTGATGAGAATTGAGTTTTAATCCCACTTAGTTAACCTTTACTAAAGCAAGGAAAAGTCAAGTGGACTAATTAGTTAGATCCTCAAGTCCTAGCCAACTCCTAAGGAAAGACTAGAGTTAGTGGAATTCAATTCAATTAGAAAAAATAACAATTATCAATCACAATGAGTTTGATAACTCAAGAGTTACCAATTAATTAACCAAAGCCAAAAGGGAAAAATCTAAATTAAATTAAAAGCATTCATATAAATAAAGCAGAGCAAAGTTAAATCTGAAATACCTCAAATTATATTAAATAAAACATTCAAATCTAAATACGAAGAATTCATAAGCCAAATTGGTAACATGAGTCACATACGAATAAAAGCATTAGAATAAATAAAAATATAAAAGGGATATTGAACCTGAGAAGAAGTTGAATTCAACTAAACTAATAGAAATCCTAAACCTAAGAGAGAGGAGAGAACCTCTCTCTCTAAAAACTACATCTAAATTATGAAAAGTATGATCATGAATGAATGGATTCCCCCACTTTATAGCCTCTAATATGTGTTTTCTGGGATGAAAACTGGGTCAAAAACAGCCCAGAAATCGCTGGAGAAGAAATCTGCCACGTTGATTTTTGTCACTGCGATGCGTCCGCGTGAAGCAGGCGTTCGCGTCGCCTAGCGTCAGGGCAATTATGATATATTATATATCAAATCGAAGCCCCGGATGTTAGCTTTCCAACGCAACTGGAACCGCATCATTTGGATCTCTATAGCTCAAGTTATGCCTGTTTTAGTGCGAGAGGGTCAGGCTGACAGCTTTGCAGTTCCTTCAACTTATTGTATTCCTTCCACTTTTGCATGCTTCTTTTCCATCCTATAAGCCATTCCTGTCCTGTAATCCCTAAAATTACTTAACACACATATCACGGTATCTAATGGTAATAAGAGAGGATTAATATTAGCAAATATAAGGCCAAAGAAGCATGTTTTCAATCATAGTACAAATTTAGGAAGGAAAACGTAAACTCATGCAAATCATATGAATAAGTGTATGAAAGATTGATAAAATCCACTCAGTTGAGCACAAGATAAATAATAAAATAGTGATTTATCAAGGACCAACAATCTAGGCATCTTCTATACAAGGAAATTTTATAGTATTATGCTTGGCACAACAACAAAAAGGAATGGTGTCGGAGCAAGACATAGTAGAGAACCATCGGTCGAATTTATACCGTATTACCTTTAGAAGGAGAAAATTCTATTTGCGTATTCTGTTATCTAATGTCAGAGGACCAACCAGTTGGAATGACTTGCTAACAGTGAATGGGGTCTAATATTCGTCCTTCAAACAATCTGCTCAACACCAAGGATTGTTAGAGAGTGACAGTAGCATCCGTGCGTGTTTGGTTGAGGCTTCTGTTTTACGATTGCCATGTGCTTTACGAAGGTTTTTGATAAACCCCAATTTTAGGGTTTATCTTGTGTAGAATTTGGGGGGTTTTATCAATATTCTTTCACACTTATTCATATAAAATGCATAGTTTGTGTTTCCTTCCTTATTTTGCTTCATGGTTGAAAACATGCTTCTTTGACCTTGAAAATACTATATTTTAATCTTCTTCTATTACCATTCGATGCCGTGATATGTTTGTTAAGTGATTTCAGAGTTTATAGGGCAAGAATGGCCTAGAGAAGAGAAAGGAAGCATGCACAAGTGGAAGGAACGTGAAGAATGAAGCTTTGGAGAATTGGCCGCGACGCGCACGCATGGGAGCATGTTGCTGGGATTGGCGCGTGATGACCGGAATTCACTCCCCATATAAAATGAATCCATTCTTTGGCAAGCGCACCAAATTATCGTCAAGTAATAACCCACAGTGGAGTGGGGTCGAATCCACAGAGATTGGTAGAATTGAGCAATTTTAATCAATGGGTAAATTAGTTAAGCCAACCAATGGAGAAAATATTGTGTGCAGAAATTAAATAGCAGAAATGTAAATGACTCAAAAGTAAAAGAAAGCAATAATGTGCAGAAAAGTAAATGGCAGGAATGTAAAGAACTAAAACATAAATGGCTGAATTGTAAATGGGAATGGGGAATAACAGAATGTAAGAAAGCTATAAAGAATGTGGAAGATAAGAATTGGGGGAATTCATTAGGATTAGCAGATGTTGCTCTCTTTGGATTAAATTCAACTCATCTCATCTTCAATCATACAACTCATTGACCTCTTGGCAATCATGATTGATTAACCCCCAATCCCTTGGTGATTCAGTCTCTCAGATCTTGATCAATAGCCAATTCCTTGGTCTAATTGCTCATGAAGAGAGATATGCTTGGTCCCTGATTATACCACACATCCTCATAAATCCAAATAGTGGGTGGATTATATGTCACCATATGAAATCCCAAAACCCATATCTACTCAAGTGTGAGAAGGGATTTCAAGCATGGTTTCATGTTTCCTTTTCCAAGGTTCCCATGAAACCCATGTAATCTCAACTCTTTATCACAACTCCGCACAACTAACCAGCAAGTGCACTAGGTCGTCCAAGTAATAAACCTTACGTGAGTAAGGGTTGATCCCACGGAGACTGTCGGCTTGAAGCAAGCTATGGTCACCTTGTAAATCTCAGTCAGGTAGATTCAAATGGTTATGGAGAATTGATAATTAAAATATGAATAAAACATAAAATAGGATAGAGATACTTATGTAATTCATTGGTAGGAATTTCAGATAAGCGTATGGAGATGCTTTGTTCCTTCTGAACCTCTGCTTTCCTATTGCCTTCTTCCAATCATTCATACTCCTTTCCATGGTAAGCTTTATGTTGGGCATCACCGTTGTCAATGGCTACTTCCCGTCCTCTCAGTGAAAATGTTCCAAATGCGCTGTCACCGCACGGTTAATCATCTGTCGGTTCTCGATCATGTTGGAATAGGATCCATTGATCCTTTTGCGTTTGTCACTACGCCCAACACTCGCGAGTTTGAAGCTCGTCACAGTCATCCCTACCCAGATCCTACTCGGAATACCAGAGACAAGGTTTAAACTTTCCGAATCTCAGGAATGACCGCTAATGTTTCTAGCCTATATCACGAAGGTTCTAATCTTAGATTAGAAACCCAAGAGATACACATTCAAGCTTGTTTGCATTGTAGAACGGAAGTGGTTGTCAGGCACGCGTTCATAGGTGAGAATGATGATGAGTGTCACAGATCATCACATTCATCAAGTTGAAGAACGAATGAATATCTTAGAATAAGAATAAGCTTGAATTGAATAGAAAAACAATAGTACTTTACATTAATTCATGAGGAACAGCAGAGCTCCACACCTTAATCTATGGTGTGTAGAAACTCTACCGTTGAAAATACAAAAGAACAAAAGGTCTAGGCATGGCCGAATGGCCAGCCTCCCAAAGCGTGAACATACAAGTTCCCAGATGAAAAGTATGATCAAGTGTCTCAAATACAATAGCAAAAGGTCCTATTTGTAGAAAACTAATAACCTAGGATTTATAGAAATGAGTAAATGATGCAGAATCCACTTCCGGGCCCACTTGGTGTGTGCTTGGGCTGAGTATTGAAGCTTTCATGTGTAGAGGCTTTTCTTGGAGTTAAACGCCAGCTATTGTGCCAGTTTGGGCGTTTAACTCCAGCTTTTATGCCAGTTCTGGCGTTTTGACGCCAGAATTTCTATGCTGACATTGAATGCCAGTTTGGGCCATTAAATCTCGGGCAACGTATAAACTATTATATATTGCTGGAAAGCCCAGGATGTCTACTTTCTAACGCAATTGAGAGCGCGCCAATTGGGCTTCCATAGCTCCAGAAAATCTACTTTGAGTGCAGGGAGGTCAGAATCCAACAGCATCTGCAGTCCTTTTCAGCCTCTGAATCAGATTTTTGCTCAGATCCCTCAATTTCAGCCAGAAAATACCTGAAATCACAGAAAAATACACAAAATCATAGTAAAGTCCAGAAATGTGATTTTTATTTAAAAACTAATAAAAACATAATAAAAACTAACTAAAACATACTGAAAACATACTAAAAATAATGGCAAAAAGCGTATAAATTATCCGCTCATCATTTGTTCAATTGTTAGTTGGGATTAATCTTTGTTTACTTCATTTTGTTGTCATTGATGTGTGAAAAATGATCCAACACAAAACTCACCGGCAAGTGTACCGGGTCGCATCAAGTAATAATAACTCACGTGAGTGAGGTCGATCCCACAGGGAGTGAAGGATTGAGCAATTTTAGTTTAGTGGTTGATTTAGTCAAGCGAACAAGAGTTGATTTGAGTGATTTGTAATTGACAAAAGCTAAATTGCATGAATTGTAAAGGAAGAGGGGCAATTGACTGTAAATTAAAGGGAAAAGAAAGTAAAGAAGCTGAATCTTAAAGTGCAAGTAATATAAATTGCAGAAACTTAGATTGCAAGAAATGTAAATGACTAAAAATTAAAGTGCAAGAAATGTAAATTGCTTGAATTATAAAAGGAATTCGGAAATTGGGATTGCAGAAATTAAACAAGAGAAAGTAAAATGGCATTAAACAGAGAAGCGAAATATGAATTAAACTTTGCAACAGATCAAATCAGAAGGGAACAATTGCTTGAAAATTTGAACAGCAAGCAAAATATAACATCAATTGCAATGGTTCAAAAGAAATCACAGATCTCAGGGTTAGAAGAGACTAGAGAACAAGTCTAGATCTCAATCCTTCCTTGATCCAATTAAGAACACAATTGCAAACAAAATGAAAGATGGATATAAGTAAAGAAACTTGAATTATGCAAGAAAAGGAAACAAAGAGATCTCAAGGGTGAGGTTGAGACAGAATTTCCTCAACTCTTCACTATCAAGACTCAAGCAAGATTTGTAGAAAAGAAAACAAAAAATCTAGAGAGGAAGAGAACTCAATTCTCCTCCCAATTCTCCAAGATCCAAAATCAAAGTTACAGAATGAAAATTCTGAAAGAGGTAAAAAGTTCAAAGTAAAAGTTCCGGTCCCTTCTAAATCAAACTAACTTCTATTTATACACTTCCTTCTTTTGATCATTAAGCCTTGAATTTGGGCCTTGGCCTTGATGGAATTGGGTTGAAGATAGCCTCAGTTGATTGCTCTTGGACTTGAGAAGAAATCCGTTTGCAATTTGGACTTTGGAGCATTCACGTTTGAGTCAACGTTGACGCAAACGTTTGTGTGTTAGCATTATGCAGAACGGTGCTTTTCTGTCACTCACGTTTGAGTTCACGTTTGAGGTCAAATGTGCTCCTTCCAAGGCAATTTTTGCAGCCAACGTTTGACCTCACCTTTGAGGCAAACGTTGGCACAAACGTTAGTCCTCCTCGGTGTGTTATTGTGCCAACATTTGACCTTAAGTTTGAGGCAAACGTTGGCGCAAACGTTACTTCCTCCAGGGTTAATTTTTGAGCCAACGTTTGACCTCAAGTTTGAGGCAAACGTTGGCGCAAATGTTGGCTTCTCCTGGGTTAATTTTTGAGCCAACGTTTGACCTCAAGTTTGAGGCAAACGTTGGCGCAAACATTGGCTTCCTCCAGGGTTCTTCTTAAGCCAACGTTTGACCTCACATTTGAGGCAAACATTGGCACAAACGTGAGCTCTTCCCAGGGTGGCTTTGCTGCCTTCATTTCAATTGCTGCTATCCCCTTTCTTCAACCTTCCTCCAAGCCTTTTGGTCACCTGTCATCAATCAACAAATGCATCAAAGCTATGCTAAAATCATGAGACTTCTTATCATCCTTGACATATAAGCAATTATAGCACAAAACCTCATGAAAATGCATCAATTTACTCATGGTTGATTGAATCCAAATACACATGAATTTCTACCCAAATAGCTTACTTGTAACTCAAGAAAGTGTATAAAACCTATTAAAAACAAAGGAAAAAGTCTAGTAAAACTAGGCTAAGATGCCTTGGCATCACAACACCAAACTTAAACTTTACTTTTCCCCAAGCAAGCATCAAACATAAGAGAGAATGAAATGTGACAGAGAAGTGTGTATATCCTTATTGAGCATATAGTTGAATTCAGTCCATGGGATTTTTATGCAGACAATGGTGGTTCATTTATTGTTTGCTGTTACATAAGAGATGTTTCCTTAAAGGTTTACTAAGTTTGCTGTTATAAGGCTTTACTTTTGCTTGTTCCCTTGCTAACTTTTCCTTCTTTATTTTTCTCAGAGAGCTTATTGTTCTTTGAAGGCTTGGTGGAAAATGTTGCAGCAGCCTTTGGGTTAATTTTTGCTCAACATTTCTTCACCACAGACACATGGCTCACCCTTTTCTTTCTAGGATCATTGATGCCCAGCATCTCTTTGGATAACTAAATGTTTTGTAGCTAGGTTGCTCTTTATTGTGGATTTTCAATTGGCAATCCCAAATCAGTTGGTCTAAGTGGCCAAGTTTTGAAATACTCCTCAGAACTTACTTGTCCAAGCATATCCTAGTACAAAAACACCACAGGCATGTGTCCTAGGGTCCAAGCTATTGGTGCCTAGCCTTATCATTTGTTTTCTTTGCCACTCTTGGCTTTTTCTCTTTCTTTTTCTTTCTGTTTTATTTCATTCTCAAGGGATCTTTTAATGATACAAGCATTTATAACAGCAAACTAGTTCCTTCTCCAAAGAACATATCATTATGCAGCATTTATTTTATGAGCCAGACATTAAATCAACAAATACCACCACTAACTTTCATTCTTACTTATGCAACATTGAATATTTACTTCCTAGTTCAAACATTTCTCTTTTATTGAATTAAAAAGGCACAGGGGACAAAGCATCCATTTAATCAAGTAAAAGTGAATAAACACAAGAACACACTTAGGCTAGCCTATTTATTGCAAAGTTAAACAGACAGAATGCAAAAACTAATAAAATAAAATGACTATCAACTAAACAAGCATGCTCTTTCTTTATTAAATGTGATAAGCAAAGAGCAATTCCACCTTTCATTTGTCTTTCTTTTTCTTTTCACTTGCTTGTTTGCTGGTTTCTCCCTTGCTTTTGCCTGTTAGCTTTTGCCAGAATCCAGCTTTCTTCATTGTCTCTTTTACTCTGTCTTCAAGGAGCAATGCTTTGTCTACTTCTCTTTCACTCCTCCCCTTGAAGTATTCATCATAAGTTGGAAATGCTGGTTCCATATTGTGTAGATGATCCGCAATGTAGCTCAACTTTATTTGGCTATTTATGTTATAGTCATTTTGAACTCCATACCTTGCATCCTGAAGGGTTGTGAATTCCTTGAGAGCTCTCATGTTCTCAGCTTGCAGTTGGGTCAACTGGTTAAATGATTCATGAGATTGGAAAGCTTGTTCCTGTTGCATCACTAAGGATCTAGACTCATAATCCCTTTGTTGACTTATCATCCTCAACTGAAGCTCCTCTTGTCTTTGTTGAGACCTCGTGTATTGTGAATGGAATTCTTCCTACTTTTCTTGAATCGCCATGTATTGTTGTGATAACCTCTCAATTGCCTCTTGAATCTGAACCATGTTCATATTGTTCTGTGGTTGAAATTGTTGTTGTTCCTCCTGTTCTCCTTGTGGTTCTTCTTGTGGTTCTTCTCTTCTTCTCCCTTTTTGTGGCCTTCGACTTTGTTGTGCTTCTGTGACAATCATCATCCTCTCGAAGGTTACAGGTAGGCCTGGATTCAACCATATTGGGTTTGCATCCTCCATTGGCACTTTGACCTTCATGCACAGCCGCATGATGGTGCTTGGGTAGTATAGCCAAGCTCCAGCCGAATTCTTCTCTACAATCCTTTGAATATCACTTGCAATAATCTCATGAACCTTCACTTCTCCTCTCACTATTATACAATATAACATGACAGCTCTTTTTCTGTTGACGTCTAAAGTGTTCACTGTGCCTAAGATTGATCTCTTTACTAGCTCATACCACCCTTTTGCTTCAGGGGTGAGATCTCCTCTTCTCAAGTATTTGTACTTATTGTTAGCATCTCCTACCCAATCCGTGTTCATCACATAGATTTCACTAGTAATTTCATCATAGTCTGGGTCTTCACTTATTCTTTGGTGGTACCCTGGCTCATCAAAATGGACTGTTCTGAGGCCTAAGACTTTCATGATAGCCTTCGAACTAAAATCCACTTCCGTTTTCCGTACATAGCTCTTGTAAGTTAGAGCTGTATTCATATCAAGCCTTGGGGTATTAGCATAGAATTCCCTTATGATGTTTGCATTGATCTTAGTGATTGGTGAGGTGAGCTCTTCCCATCTCCTCTTTTTAATCTTGGCTTTCATTTCCTGGCACCCTTCATCCTATAATAGAATTGGGACTTCCGAATATATCTTTTTATCATTCATCCATTCTAGTTGAAGTTGATGGTACCATGATTTGAACCTCCATCGATCATATTCGGGTTCACTTTCTTCAACCATGGGTTCCTTTGGTAACATTGAGGTTAAGAGTTGATGGGGGAGATTTGGATAATGTGATGCACTTGTTGAAAGAAAAGTGTTTGAAGTGTACTTGAACAAAGGTGTTTTGTTGCACAAGGTATGGTTTCTAAGCCTTAGTAGTGAAGAATACAAGGCATGATTATGCAAGATGTGTATGACTCCTTCGTTCATGTGCATGACTCAAGTGAGGCTTTTTATAGTCACTTTTATGAAAGATGGATGGTTAGGATTCATAGGGACAATTTATAAATCAACGGTGTGCATGCAAAGTTAGATGAGGACAAAATTTTGCCTCTTCATGAAGTGCATCTCTTCGGTCATCAAAGTACTCTTCCAGGGTTGTACAGATTCTCCCTTCAAGCCATGTGATCCACTTTTGTCCTTATGCTAACTTGTCTTTCTTTGTCTTGTCCCCTCCATTGAATAGTTCTCTGACTTCCTAGCAATCACAACAAGACAAGCATTATCAAATTGCAACAAAAGAGCCTTTCATATCTAGAACTATCATTTCTTATGCTTATTTAACCGTGACTTCCTTTTGTATATTTTTGGAGGACACCAAACTTAATGTTTGGTCATATAGTCCAAAATGATGCTTCCTCCAACTATTGCCTTTTAAAATTTCAATGTCACTTTCGGTTAAATCTTCATAAGAGGTACTTCTCTCTTTTCTTCTTTTTTTTTTTTTACACAACTATATATATTGTTGTACTTTCATGAGATTCAAAACTCAAAAGATTCTTGACTTTCATGGCTTGTTCTTGAAATATGTACCACACCAGGATGAATGATTGAATACACATCCCATGGAACATATGTCATAGTGTGCTTGTGGGCACACCAAACCTAGAATTCGATCATATGCCCTCCAATGCCATGAACAGTTGCCAATTTTATCTAGAAAAAATTGAATTCAAGTTAGTGCAACAATTATTGTTCATATTGAAACATTAAAGACAAGAAAAATAAATCATGGGTTGCCTCCCATGGAGCGTTTGTTTATTGTCACTAGCTTGACATTGGCCCCCATTAGGGTGGTTGACGACTGCAGTGTCTCAGCTTGTCCCCCCTCACTGTGAGCTTCCTTTTTGTTCCTTGGTGCTCAATTTCAGCATGCTCAAGTGAGAGTATTTTGCAAACTGTGTAGTAGTCTTTGGCTTGTTGGCTTGTTCCAAACTGTTGATAGATCAACTGTACTTCATCACCCTTGGAGAACCCCTCAGTTGGGGTCTTCTTGTTCTTTCACCCCTTTTGAGTCTTTTTCTTGCTTTTCTTTCTTCTTTTTGTTGATCTTTCTTCTTTGACAGAGGACTTTATTTTGGGATTTTCCTTCTTAGTGGTCAACACTTCAATTTCTTCTTGAGTTCTTTGTCTGTTTCTTGCTTTGAAAGGTGATTACTGGTTGTCTTGTTGCTTCCTTCCTTCCATTGCAAGTCTTCCTTGTCAGTTTCCATGCAATTCTTCTTTTCATCAATGAGTTGTGTTTCTGGAAATACATTCAGAGTGATGCTTTCATCATGCATTCGGAGGGTTAGCTCTCCTTGTTCCACATCTATAATGGCCCTAGCTGTGGCCAAGAATGGTCTTCCAAGTATGATGGAATCACCTTCATCCTCATCTGATCTAAGACCACAAAGTATGCAGGGAATATGAATTTGTCCACCTTAACTAGAAGGTTTTCAATCACACCCCTGGGACAGATCACTGACTTGTCCACTAATTCTAGAGATATTTGTATTGGCTTCACTTCCTCTATGCACAGCTTTCTCACCAGAGAAGAGGGCATCAGATTGATACTAGCCCCTAAGTCACACATTGCCTTGTTGATGCTCAATCTTCCAATGGTACAAGGCAGAAAGAAACTTCTAGGATCTTCAAGTTTGGGTGGAAGCCCTTTTTGAATTAATGCCCTGCATTCTTCAGTGAGCAATATAGTTTCTTTCTCGTGCCAACTTCTCTTCTTATTGATGAGATCATTCAGGAATTTCGCATATAGAGGCATTTGCTCTAATGCCTCAGCCAAAGGGATGTTTATCTTCAGCCTCTTAAAAACCTCAAGAAATTTGTGGAAGTGTTGATCCTTGGTTTCTTTGTTGAATCTTTGGGGATATGGCAGTGGAGGTGTAAAGCTTTTCTCTGCTTTCTGCTGTCCTTGGGTTTGTTCCTCCTTTTCTCCCCTTGAATTGTGTGGTTGGTTATCCTTCTCTTTGAGCTTCTTTGGGACATTTTTGCTTGTTGTCATGTCCCTGTTGCTAGCTTCCTCTTTCTCTGTTGGCTCTTTGTCGCTTTCCTTAGGCTTCTTGGTTGCTTCTTTGTTGTCCACCAATGTCTTCCCACTCCTTAGCTTTATAGCTTTGCACTCCTCTTTTAGATTAGGAATGGTGTCACTTGGTAGTGAGCTTGATGGTCTCTCAATAGCAATTTGCTTGGAAAGCTGTCCAATCTGCCTCTCCATATTCTTCATGGAAGCTTCCTGGTTCTTTGTTGTCATCTCTTGATGCTTCATCATTTTCTCCATTAACATCTCCAAATTGGTGATCCTCTGAGAGTCTTGTGAGATTGGTTGGTTGTGGGGTGTTGAGGGTTGATGGTAAGTGTTTTGATTGGTGGCTTGGTTATTGGATGGATGATGGTTAGAGTTGGGGTAAGTGTTTTGGGGTTTTCTGTATGTATTTTGGTTGTTATTCTGCTAGTTGTTGTGGTTTGTGTTTTTCCAACTATTTTGGGTTGAATTCCTTTGCCATGGCTGTTGAGTCTGAGTGTGATTGTCTCCCTATTTGAGGTTGGGGTGGTTCTTCCAGGATGGGTTATAAGTGTCACCATAAACCTCATTGTGTCTAGAGCCTTGATTGTGCATGTAATTCACTTGTTCTTGCTGTTGATCTTCACAAGCTTCTTCACCTTGCCCCCATGTGGTTGCTGGCTGACTTGTATTTACTACTGCAACTTGGAGGCTGTCAATCCTTTTGGCCATCTGCTCAAATTGTTGCTGAATTTGCTGCTGCATCATTTTGTTTTGAGCTAGGATTGAGTCCACTCCTTCCAACTCCATCACTCCTTTCCTTTGTGATGGTTGGCGTTGCCTTTGGTGAGCAAAGAAATACTGGTTGTTAGCCACCATATCAATGAGATTTTGGGCCTCCTCTGCAGTCTTCATCAATTGTAAAGAGCCCCCTGCTGAGTGATCTAGAGCCTCCTGAGACTTCAATGTCAAGCCTTCATAAAAATTCTGCAATATGTCCCATTCATTGAACATTTCAGGAGGGCACTTCTTGATTAGAGCCTTGTATCTCTCCCATGCCTCATAAATGGGTTCAGTATCCATCTGTGTGAATGTTTGTACTTCAGTCTTCAATCTAATAATCCTCTGAGGCGGGTAAAATTTGGCAAGGAACTTGCTCACTAGATCTTCCCAATTGTTGATGCTATCTCTTGGAAAGGATTCCAACCATTGAGTAGCTTTGTCTCTGAGGGAAAATGGAAATAACAGCAGCTTGTAAATGTCAGGATGTACACCATTAGTTTTGACAGTATCATAAATCCTCAGAAAGGTGGATAAGTGTTGGTTTGGGTCTTCAAGTGGTCCTCCTCCATAGGAGCAGTTGTTTTGAACCAAGGTGATAAGCTGTGGCTTTAATTCAAAATTGTTTGCATTAACATTTGGGGTAAGAATGCTACTCCCACAATGTCTAGGATTTGCAAATGTATAGGAAGCCAAAACTCTTCTCTGTGGTGGATTGTTGTTGTTGTTGGCTACTCCTGCTGGTGGATTTGTTGGGTTTGTTGAGTGTTCCTCCATGTCTTGGAATTCTTTTTCTGAGTCCTCTTCTCCAACAATGCCTTTCCCTCTTTCTGCTCTTCTTAACCTTCTGAGGGTTCTTTCGTCTTGTTCACAAAAAGTGGGTATAGCTCCCCTTGTTCCTGACATATAACTAAAACAAAAAAAATCACACAAAACCAGAAAAACAGTAACACTTCAATCCATTGCTAGAGTGAAGTTATGGTTAGCTTAGGCAAAAATTCAAACAGTTAATGTGTTAGTCAAAAATAAAGGAAAATTAAAGAAAAAATGCTTGATCTAGATCACCACCTCACTTTATCATTGTCAACCTAATCAATCCCCGACAACGGTGCCAAAAACTTGATGTGTGGAAAACGATCCAACATAAAACTCACCGGCAAGTGTACCAGGTCGCATCAAGTAATAATAACGCACGCGAGTGAGGTCGATCCCACAGGGATTGAAGGATTGAGCAATTTTAGTTTAGTGGTTGATTTAGTCAAGCGAACAAGAGTTGATTTGAGTGATTTGTAATTGACAGAAGCTAAATTGCATGAATTGTAAAGGGAGAGGGGCAATTGACTGTAAATTAAAGGGCAAAAAAAGTAAAGAAGCTGAATCTTAAAGTGCAAGTAATATAAATTGCAGAAACTTAGATTGCAAGAAATGTAAATGACTGAAACTTAAAGTGCAAGAAATGTAAATTGCTTGAATTATAAAAGGAATTGGGAAATTGGGATTGCAAAAATTAAACAAGAGAAAGTAAAATGGCATTAAACAAAGAAGCGGAATATGAATTAAACTTTGCAACAGATCAAATCAGAAGATAACAATTGCTTGAAAATTTGAACAGCAAGCAAAATATAACATCAATTGCAATGGTTCAAAAGAAATCACAGATCTCAGGGTTAGAAGAGACTAGAGAACAAGTCTAGATCTCAATCCTTCCTTGATCCAATTAAGAACACAATTGCAAACAAAATGAAAGATGGATATAAGTAAAGAAACTTGAATTATGCAAGAAAAGGAAACAAAGAGATCTCAAGGGTGAGGTTGAGACAGAATTTCCTCAACTCTTCACTATCAAGACTCAAGCAAACTTTGCAGAAAAGAAAATAGAAAATCCAAAGAGGAAGAGAACTCAATTCTCCTCCCAATTCTCCAAGATCCAAAATCAAAGTTACAGAATGAAAATTCTAAAAGAGGTAAAAAGTTCAAAGTAAAAGTTCCGGTTCCTTCTAAATCAAACTAACTTCTATTTGTACACTTCCTTATTTTGATCATTAAGCCTTGAATTTGGGCCTTGGCCTTGATGGAATTGGGTTGAAGATAGTCTCAGTTGATTGCTCTTGGACTTGAGAAGAAATCCGTTTGCAATTTGGACTTTGGAGCATTCACGTTTGAGTCAACGTTTGAGGCAAACATTGACTCAAACGTTTGCGTGTTAGCATTATGCAGAACGGTGCTTTTCTGTCACTCACGTTTGAGGTCAAACGTGAGCTCAAACGTGCTCCCTCCAAGGCAAATTTTGCAGCCAACATTTGACCTCACATTTTAGGCAAACGTTGGCGTAAACGTTAGTCCTCCTGGGTGTGTTATTGTGCCAACGTTGCTTCCTTCAGGGTTAATTTTTGAGCCAACGTTTGACCTCAAGTTTGAGGCAAACGTTGGCTTCCTCCAGGGTTCTTCTTAAGCCAATGTTTGACCTCACGTTTGAGGTAAACGTTGGCACAAATGTGAGCTCTTCCCAGGGTGGCTTTAATGCCTTCATTTCAATTGCTGCCATCTCCTTTCTTCAACCTTCCTCCAAGTCTTTTGGTCACCTGTCATCAATCAACAAATGCATCAAAGCTATGCTAAAATCATGAGACTTCTTATCATCCTTGGCATATAAGCAATTATAGCTCAAAACCTCATGAAAATGCATCAATTTACTCATGGTTGATTGAATCCAAATACACATGAATTTCTACCCAAATGGCTTACTTGTAACTCAAAAAAGTGTATAAAAGCTATTAAAAACAAAGGAAAAAGACTAGTAAAACTAGGCTAAGATGCCTTGGCATCAGTCATGAGCTCTACGCTTCTTTCATTGAATGATTCGTTCATTACCGGACCCGAGCTTAGCTACATTTGACCCGGAAATTGAAAGGACTTTACTCCATATTAGGCAAGCTCGAAGTCGGTTAGCCTTTGGAGGTGGTGAAAGGGTTCCTACCAATTCACCAACCGTATCTGAGGTTTAATCCGAAGCGTCATTTGAGGAAGGAACTATCTATTCTTCCATTGATACTACTAATACTTCTTCCATTGATTTAGGTACCGATACTATGGCCGCTCCAAGAAGAGTCACTCTTAAGGAGGCGGGTGCTCCAGACTTTGTTCTTCAACCGCTTCAAGTGCATCATCTGGAGTTAAATGCGAATTTTGAGCTCAAGACTGCCTTGATTAATCTTCTACCCATGTTCCATGGATTCTCCGCTCAAGATCCTATTAGACACCTTAGAGACTTTCAAGGTGTATGTTCAACAACTAGGCGGGAGGGTTCCGATGAGGTTACTATTTGGTTATTTGCTTTTCCATTCTCTCTTGAGAAAATAGCTAAAGAGTGGTTCTACACTTTGCCTGATGAGATTGTTGGCAATTGGGATTTGCTTAGAAGGGAGTTTTTAGACAAATTCTTTCCTCCGGAGGTGACAGATAGGTTAAGGAAAGAAATTTCATGTATCGTTCAAGGTGAAATGGAAATGCTCTATGAGTATTGGGAACGTTTTCGAAAACTTCTTGACTCATGCCCTCACCACATGATTGACACTCTAGTGTTGATTAATTACTTTTGTCAACGAATGAAACCTCAAGACAAGATCCTCTTGGATGCTTCAAGTAATGGTTCATTGACAAAGTATAAAACAGCGGAGGAAGCATGGCAACTCATCATCGATTTGGCCGAGTCCACCCAACATGCTAGACAAAGAAACAATCATCCAAGAGCCATAAATGAAGTTTCTTCTCGTGGTGAGACCGTCGCCCTTACCAAGACCTTGGGAGAGATGACCAATATTCTCAAGCAACATTTGGTCCCTCAAAGAGTGTGCAGAATTTGCTCTTATTACTCCCATTATACCGATGAATGCCCAAGTCTCCAAGAGGACAATACCTTGGCAGCTACTAATGCATATTACAATCGTCCAAACCAAGGGTATCACCAACAAGGAGGCAACTATAATCAAGGAGATAACTACAATCAAGGTTGGCAAGACAATTCCAACCAAGGTTGGAGGGACAACTATAATCAAGGAGGAAGAGACAATGGTAGGAACCAAAGGTGGAATAACAACCACCAACAAAATCGGTATCAACAAAACCCTCTATACCAACAACAAAACCAAGGAAAAACCTACCAAACCTACCAACCACCCCACCAAAGGCAAGCACCTCAACTCAATCAACCACAAGTACCTCAAATCACCTATCCTTCTTTTTCCTCCAACCAAGATGAAATACTCCGAGCTATCCTTCAAGGGTAAAGAGACCTTCAAAATTCAATCCAAGCTCTTCTAGCCTGTATGGAACCACCTTCTACCTCTACTATTCAACCTTCAAGTTCTAGTGCACTACCCTCTCAACCTTTACCCAACCCCAAGGGTGGTATCAATGCCATCACCTTGAGGTCCGACACCAAATTGCAAGAGAGGAGTCCCGATGAGCTAAGCCCAGGAGAAGTCACTTAAGATGAGGAAGTTGTTGAGGTAGAAGAAATCGAAGAGGAGGATGAGGCCCAAGAGGTAGTTTAAGAAGTGGTTGCTCAACCAAGGGACGGAATTCCTAAGGATGGAAATATCTTGCAAGAAGCTACTCCAATTCCATTTCCCAAATTAGCAAGGAAGACCAAAAAGCAAGTGGAGCTAGATCCCAAGATGGTGGAGATATTAAAAAAGGTTGAGGTAACTATTCCTCTTTTTGATGCTATTTTCCAAGTCCCTAAGCATGCTAAGTTTCTAAAGGATGTGTGCATAAACAAGGAGAAGATTCATGAATTAGAAACTATTCCATTGGGAAGCTCAATTTATGCTTTGATGGGTGATATACCGGAGAAATGTGGTGATCCCAACCCTTGTCTAATCACTTGCACTATAGATAGTGTACAATTTGTTGATTGCATGTGTGATCTAGGTGCTTGTGTTAGCATTATGCCTTTATCCATTTATGAAACATTGAAACTTCCACCGTTGAAACGGTCAGCAGCCCGGTTTGTTTGGCGGATAAAAGTATAATTTCGGTGGTTGGCGTTACGGAAGATGTTTTAGTGAGTATAAAGAGGCTGGTCTTTCCGATTGATTTTCATATTCTTGAGATGCCCCCTAGTGACTCCGGAAGAACATCATCTATCTTGCTTGGGAGGCCATTTTTGAAGACCTCCCGGTTTAAATTGGATACTTTTTCGGGTACCTATTCTTTTGAGATTGATGGAAGAGCAGTGAGTTTTAATCTTGATGAAGCCATGAGACATCCACCGGATGACCATTCTATCTTCCGATGTGATATGATTGATAATGTTGTGGTTGAAGTCCACGATGATAGTCTTGATGGGAAGAATATAATTCAAGGTCCAGGTGTGGGGAGCCCCCATAAATGTGAAGAAGATACCTTGCCACCTCCGGTGTTGCCGAATGATCAAGTGCCAAGCTATGAACAAAGTGTAGATTTGAAACCACTTCTACCCAACCTAAAATATGCCTTTCTTGAAGAGAACTAAAAGCTCCCGGTGATCATTGCAAAGGAGCTTACCTCCCAACAAGAGGAGAAATTGCTTAATATCTTGAGAAGAAACAAGAGGGCTATTGGGTGGAGTTTGGCAGACATAGTTGGCATAAGCCCTCAAGTTTGTGAACACCGCATGTTTCTAGAAGAAGGAGCCAAGCCTATTCGGCAACCTCAAAGGCATCTAAATCCTACCATTCTAGAGTTTGTGAATAAAGAGGTGACCCGATTGCTAGAGGCCGACATTATCTACCTGATTTCGGATAGTGAGTGGGTGAGCCCTGTGCAAATGGTTCCAAAAAAGTCCGGTGTCACCAGAGTCAAGAATGAGAGTGGGGAGCTTATAGCCACAAGGGTTCAAAACTCATTGAGGGTCTGTGTCGACTATAGGCACTTAAATTTGGCTACTAGGAAGGACCACTTTCCATTACTATTCATCGATCAGATGCTTGATCGCTTGGTCGGTATATCTCATTACTATTTTTTAGATGGCTACTCTGGTTACTTCCAAATCCATATTGCTCCGGAAGACCAGGAGAAAACCACTTTCACATGCCCCTTTGGAACATATGCCTACAAAAGAATGCCCTTTGGCTTGTATAATGTGTTAGCTACGTTCCAAAGGTGTATGATGAGTATATTTACGGATCTTCTTGAGCATTGTATGGAGGTATTTATGGACGATTTTAGTGTTTATGGAGACTCCTTTGACCTTTGTTTGGACAATCTTGCAAAAGTATTAGAGCGGTGTACTAAATCAAACCTTGTGCTTAATTTTGAAAAATGCCACTTTATGGTGAGACAAGGTATTGTTTTAGGTTACATCATCTCTAATGATGGTATTTCTGTTGATCCGGCAAAGGTCGATGTTATTTCTGGCTTACCTTATCCTTCTTCTGTGAGGAAAGTTCGTGCTTTTCTTGGTCATGCAGGTTTCTACCGGCGTTTCATCAAGGACTTTAGTAAGGTGGAACTACCTCTCTTTCGATTGTTGCAAAAAGATGTGGAATTTGATTTGAGTGAAGATTGCATGGAGGCATTTGACAAGCTGAAGATTGCCTTGACCCAAACTCCTATTGGGAGAAGGCCTGACTGGAGTCGGCCATTCGAGATCATGTGTGACGCATTTAACTATGCGGTAGGAGCGGTGCTAACTCAGCGTGAAGGTAAAAATCCTTATGTCATTGCTTATACTTCTAAGACTTTAGATTGAGCCCAATCTAACTATACTACCACTGAAAAGGAATTGCTAGCAATTAGTTTTTGCCTTGGATAAATTTTGGGCCTATTTACTTGGATCCAAAGTGCTAGTATATTCAGACCATGCGGCGTTGAAGTATTTGTTGGCCAAGAGAGAGTCAAAACCAAGGTTGATCCGATGGGTATTGCTTTTGCAAGAGTTTGATTTAGAGATCAAGGATAGGAGTGGTTTTCAAAATTTAGTGGCGGACCACTTGAGTTGCTTAGAGCACACAAAGGGCGACCCCACTCCTATAAATGATGCATTTTCCCTTGAGAGCTTGCAAGCAATATCCAAGGTGATCCCTTGGTATGCACCTATTGCTAATTACTTGGTTGGTCGCACCTTTCCTCCCAATTTCTCTCAACATCAAAGGGATAAGCTTAAGAGCAAATCCAAATATTACATATGGGATGACCCATATTTGTGGAAATGTGGTACCGACCAAATAATTAGAAGGTGTATTCCACAATCCGAGTTTTAGTTTATCTTGGAGGCTTGCCACTCTTCTGAAGCTGGTGGCCACTTTGGTCCTCAAAGAACCGTTAGAAAGATCTTAGACTGTAAATTTTGGTGGCCTACACTCTTTAAGGATGCCTCTCTCTTTTGTAGCTCTTGCCTACAATGCCTAAGGTTTGGAAATATCTCCAAGAGGGATGAGATACCCCAACAAACCATGTTGTTTTGTGAAATTTTTTATGTTTGGGGTATTGACTTCATAGGTCCCTTTCCAAACTCTAATGGTTTCCTATATATCTTGCTAGCTGTTGACTATGTCTCCAAGTGGGTGGAAGTGATTCTCACCCGTACTGATGATGCTAATGTAGTTCTCTCTTTTGTTCAGAATAACATCATTTGTCACTTTGGATCACCACGAGCAATCGTGAGTGATCAAGGCTCTCATTTTTGTAACAAGAGGATGACATGTTTTATGAAGAAGTATGGCATCATTCACAAGGTGGCTACGGCCTACCACCCCCAAACAAATGGCCAAGCCGAAGTCTCTAACTGGGAAATCAAGCGCATATTGGAGAAGATTCTGAAGCCTCATAGAAGGGATTGGAGTTCTAAGCTCGGAGATGCGCTTTGGGCTTACCGGACGGCTTATAAGGCACCAATTGGTATGGGCCTGTTCCGGTTAGTCTATGGGAAGGCTTGCCATCTCCCGATGGCGGTGGAACACAAGGCTTATTGGGCCATAAAAGAATGCAACTCAGGATTTGGGGGGTCTGGAATCGAAAGGAACCTGCAGTTGGTAGAATTAAAGTGTCTTCGATTGGAAGCTTACGAGAATTCAAGACTCTACAAAGAGAGGATGAAGGCAGTGCATGATAAAAACTTATAAACCCCATTTTTAGGGTTTATCTTATGCTTAATTTAGGGGATTTTATTAACTTTTCTCACATTTATTCAATGAAATGGCATGGTTTCATGACTCTCTCCTAATTTGTGCTTAAGAGTGAAAACATGCTTGTTCCGAGGGTTACCTGAAACTGAAGGTCGATCTCGGACCAGATCTTCTGTGCTGGTCGGTGCTGCTGTGTCCGACCTGTTTAGATCTGGTGGCCGGAGCTGTCGTGTCCGACTTGTTGGATCTGGTGGAGCTGTTGATCCTTGATCACCAGAGGGTGGTGGTACCTGCAAGAGACTCCGATGCTTAAGTTAGCACGTGCTTTAGGAAGGTTTTTAGTAGAATCAGAGTATGAGTTATACCTAGGTGCTCTAGTGTATTTATAATAGTGTTGAGTGACCTTTCTGGAGATAAGATAGTTATCTTATCTTATCTTTGAGTGAAGTCATCTTATCTTTAAGGGGAACCGCCTTTATTTTTCTAGGCTTTAGCTGCCTTTAGATTTGGGCTGTGTTCCTTCATTTGGGTCTTCTTTTGGGCTTTTCTGGCGATTTGGCCGAGCTCTTTGAGAAGAGGTTGGTAATGGGCCAACCTTCCAAGAGGTCGGTCATGGGCCAACCCGGTCCTTTATAGCTCGAACCGATGCATGAACAGTGCCCCTGCTTGAGTTCGGACCTTTCCGTGAGATCGTGCCTTCAGAGCTTCAATCTCTTTGGGGAAGCCGTGCTCAAGCATTTTGACTTTAGTCAATCTTAAGTAGTTTCTCTTTGTGCGAGTCTGGTATTGCCATTTTCAGTTTATTGAGAGGACTTTTCAGCCTTCTTCCGACTTGCTTGTCTTCACTGCTCGGGCTTTTTAGTCATAATCCAACAACTTTTTAAATAGTGTTCCGATGGGGAACCTTTTTATAGTTTGTTTGGATGACTTTTTAACGCCCGTTTGATTTGTGCTTTTGCCTTTTAGGTATTGTATTTTTTTCAAGACTTCGTACCTTTCAGCAAAGCATTCCTGGCCTTCCTCTGACCGTTGCGAGATGTCTTTGTCCCTTTTGTGGATCTTTGTTGAGTGTTGGTACTTTGTTGTCCGACCTCTTTTGATCACTTCTTGTTTTGTCTATCTTCTTGTTTGGGCGAGATGATCCTTGGAGCTATCTTGTCCGACAACTTTTTAGTGTTCTCGTAGAACCCTTTTTAGTCCGTCTGAATAATTTTGATAGCCTTGTCGTAGAGTTATGGCTTTTTGGGCAAAGCTATGTCCCTTTTAGTGCATGTTTTTTGTTGGTCTGACTTTGCTTGTCGATCCTTCTTAAGTTATTTTTAGTAATCCATTTTTAGTTAGGGCTGGCCAGGCCTCAGCTATGGATTACTTTTTATAACTTTTTGTCACTTTGATCAGTCTGGTCCGACTTCTTCATGTCGATTCTTCCTAAGTTATTTTTAGCAATCCATTTTTTCTCAGACCTCGTCACGCCTCTTTCTATGAATTACTTTTTATAACTTTTGTTGCTTTGGTCGATTTGTCCGACTTCTTCATGTCGGTCCGTTCTAAGTTATTTCTAGTAATCCATTTTTTAGTCAGGGCTGGCCAGGCCTCAACTATGGATTACTTTTTATAACTTTGTCGATTTTGTCGTGATCGGACGGTGAATTTGATTTTCACCTTGCTGATTTGTAGCTTTGTCTTAATCGAGCAGTGAATTTGGTTCACTTTGTCGATCTTTGTCGAAATTGGACGATGAATTCGGTTTTCATCATGATCGGGCAGTGAATTTGGTTTTCACCTTGCCGACCTGTAGCTTTGTCTTGATCGAGCAGTGAATTTGGTTTTCACTTTGCCAATCTTTGTTGAAATCAGACGATGAATTCGGTTTTCATCGTGATCGGGTGGTAAATTTGGTTTTCACCTTGCCGACTTGTAGCTTTGTCTTGATCGAGCAGTGAATTTGGTTTTTACTTTGCTGATCTTTGTCGAAATTGGACGATGAATTCGGTTTTCATCGTGATCGGACGGTGAATTTGGTTTTCACCTTGCCGACCTGTCGTAATCGGGCGTCTTGGTAGGAAACTTTTTAGGGAATCTGCAAACTTTTAAGCAATAAAATGAAGATATGAATAAGAGTGTGTACATGTTAGTGCTTACCTTTCTAGTTCAGGCAATCTTTTAGATCTCGGCTTGGCGCCCTTCTTAGATTGTAGGCATGCCATGACCTTGGTAGCTCTCGCCCCTTGGGGTGGGACACTTTGTGGTGACCTTTCCCCAGTACCTCTGAACAACTTGGTGTGGTCGTTTCCAGTTGGCTGCTAGCTTCCCTTCTCCTGACTGACCTTAGGTCCATTCGACACTTTCTCGGTCTTTTGGAAGTAGGTCGAGCTCTTCCCTTTGAGTTTGGGAGTTGGTATCTTCGTTGTAGAGGATCACTCTAGGGGATCCCTCTTTTACCTCCACAGGAATTATTGCCTCCATTCCGTAAGCAAGTCAAAATGGTGATTCTCCGGTGGTTGAGTGTGGTATTGTCCGATATGCCCATAAGACTTGTAGGAGCTCTTCTGGTGGGGCTATAGGGAAGTTGGCATGCTTTTAATGTAAAGCTTTGACTTTGTATTTGGGTTTTTGCTCTGAGGAACTTTGGTTCTTTCTACAAAAAGTTTGCGTCTTTGATCATTTTTTGTGACTTTTCTTTTGTCGTTCGCCTTTGAGAAGAATGTGTGCTTTGCTTAGGGTTTTGTTGCTGTTCTTGTTTCTTTTCATCATTACCTGACTCCTTTTGTACAAAAGATTTTGTTTTGACCTTTTGTTTGAGAGGTGATCGGACTGTTTGGGTATAGATTGTCGACTTCTCTTTTCTATGTTCCTGCCCTGTTGTTGCCTTCAAAGGGTGCCCCTAGACTTTGGTGTGAGTCCTCGGGTTTCCCTTTTACTACTGTATCTGACACTTGATGCTTTGCTATTATTGTCCGAGTTGTTTCCTTATTTTCCTGAGTTGTTTGGTAGTAACCCCATTTTTATTTTTTTTACTGTAGGAATAGTTGACCTATGTCTTCTCACAAAAATATTGCTGAAATGTCTACTAAGATCCCGGACGGCATGTCTGACTGGCTGGATTCCATAGTTTTAATGCGTGTTACTATGGCTGACCCTGAGTACTGTGTGCATCTTAGGAGGTTCCATAGAATTTGTAGGGATAGCGATGAGGAGAAGAATTATGAGTTGGTATCGCCGGACCCTGAGGAGAGGGTTTGTTTTCCTTCCTTGACTCCGGGGGAACGACCCTTTTTCTATGCTTATGACTACTTTTTCAGTTAGTTGAATATTACCATCCCTTTTACCGCCTTCAAAACTGACTTGTTGTCGTCTTGTAATGTAGCCTGGATGGAGCTTCTGTTATTGCCCCCTAGTTTGGTGCTGGCTAATTTCGGAACTGCATCAACTCGGGCATTTTGTTCCCGAGGTATATGTCGAACCTCATATCCCCCGAATTTGTCCGAGCTGTTGGTGCTGGTTAGTTTTGAAAGTGCATCAGCTCGGGCATTCTGTTCCTGAGGTATATGTCGGACCTCACATCGCCCAAATTATCCGAGATGTTCTCTGGTTTTGTCCAGGGTCCCCCGATTTGTCCGAGCTATTCTCTGGTTTTGTCCAGGGTCCCCTGAATTGTCCGAGGTATTTTTTCATGGTGGGATACTTAGCTTGGTAGCTCGCTTCTATTTGTGAGGTGACTAGTTGTGAATCACTGGACACAGTAAGCTCCTACCTTCTTAGCCAGCCTTAAACTAGCCAGTAGTGCCTCGTATTCAGCTTGGTTATTTAGCTCAATTTGGGTTCCCTGATTGCTTTCTATAATTACACCTGCACCACTCCCGGTTTTGTTTAAAGAGTTGTCCACGTAGAGATTCCATTTTGTGGGAGTTCCCGGGGTGTTAGTGTACTATGTAATGAAGCCGGCTGGATACTGTGATTTGATGGCTGTCCGAGCTTCTTATCGCAGATCGAACTCGAATGCTCACTATAGGATTCTTCCAACTAAGTCTGTTTTCTGTAGGATGCCTTTTATAGGCTGGTTGGTCCGAACTCTGATAATGTGAGCTTGAAAGTATAGGTGGAGTCATCGAGAAGTGAGTATGAGGCGGTAGGCAAACTTTTTCTATCTTTTGATCGTTTAGTTCGGCACCTTGTAGAGCTTTGCTGATGAAGTAGACGGGTTGTTGCCCACTTTCGTCTTCTCTGACTAGAGCTGAGGCTATTGCCCAACTTCCCACTGCGAGGTATAATATGAGTTCTTCACTTTCCCATGGTCTGGTAAGAATGGGTGGTTGCCCCAAGAATTTTTGATATCTCGGAAGGCTTTGTTCGCACTCCATTGTCCTTTTTCAAACATCTCTCCCTTCCTTAATATACATCTTTGAGGTGTCTTTTGCGAGATGATTTAGAGATCCTCCTCCTACGAATCCTCCATTTATCATATGAAATGTCTCTCAGGGGTGTGAGGTGGACGTTCAACTCGTCCGACCTCTTCGGTGTGAGGTGGACGTTCAACTCGTCCGACCTCTTCGGTGTGAGGTGGACGTTCAACTCGTCCGACCTCTTCGATATGAGGTGGTCGTTCAACTCGCCCGACCTCTTCGGTTTGAGGTGGACATTTAATTCGTCTAACCTCTTCGATGTGAGGTGGACATTCAACTCATCCGACCTCTTCGTCCCTTCTTCTTTTTCTTGGTTCATCCGCTTTATTGGCTAAGTACCGATCTAATCACCCTTCTTTTGCCAATTTCTCTATGACATTCTTTAGGTCGAAACACTCATTCGTAGGATGTCCATAGATTCGGTGGTATTCAAAGTATTCTGTCCGATTTCCTCCTCCTTTCTTGCTTTTGAGTGGGCGAGGTGGTGGGATCTTCTCGGTATGGTATACTTCTTGGTAAACATCCACAAGAGACACCCGAAGGGGGGTGTAGTTATTGTATTTTTTTAGGCTTCTCTCCGTGTTGATCTTCTTTTTTCTTGGACTCTTTATCCTTATCCCGGGAGGAGTAGGGGAATCCAGATTTTGAGGTCTCTCCCAGTCGAGAGTTTTCCTCCGTGTTGATGTACTTCCCAGCTCATTCTTGCACTTCATTCAGAGATGTTGGATATTTCTTTGATATGGAGTGACTAAAAGGTCCTTCTCGTAGGCCATTAATGAGACCCAAGATGGCCGCTTCTGTTGGTAGGCTTTGTATGTCCAGGCATGCTTTGTTGAATCTTTCCATGTAGTTGCGAAGACTCTCCCGATCTCCTTGCTTGATCATGGTGCACGAAATTGTGATCACACTTTTCACAACTCTGCAAAACTAACCAGCAAGTGCATTGAGTCATTCAAGTAATACCTTACGTGAGTAAGGGTCGATCCCACAGAGATTGTCGACTTAAAGCAAGCTATGATCATCCTGTAAATCTTAGCCAGGCGGATTCAATTGGTTATGAGTTTTGATAATTGAATGATAAATAAAATGTAAAATAAAATAAAGATACTTATATAATTCATTGGTGGGAATTTCATATAAGCGTTTGGAGATGCTTTGTTGCTTCTGAACCTCTGCTTTCCTATTGTCTTCTTCCAATCATGCGTGCTCCCTTCCATGGCAAGCTGTATGATCCTCTCGGATGAAAAATACCAGGTACGGTTTCTGACAGCTAATCAACTGTCGGATTTTTCGTCTCGGATGAAAAATACCAGGTACAGCTACCGCACGGCTAATCATCTATCGGTTCTCACTAGCGTCAGAATAGGATCTCTCTATCCTTTTGCACACTGTCATTGCGCCCAACATTCGCGAGTTTGAAGCTCGTCACAGTCATCCCTTCCCAGATCCTACTTGGAATACCACAGACAAGTTTTAGACTTTTTAGATCTCAGGAATGCTGCCAATTGGTTCTAGCCTATACCACGAAGGTTCTAATCTCCTGGACTCGGTCCGTAGATCAGAGACCCAAGAGATTATACTCCTGTTGTCGTCCAATGACTACGTTGAACATCATGTAGACCGCTTGTGGTTATCAGGCACGCGGATCTTGGCTACGTGAGTAATAAAGATAGTGGGTGATTGTCACTGGTCACCCCTTCATTCTGACTTAACTGAATTAAGTACAAGAGTATATCTTCGAGAATAAGTAAGCGTGAATTGAAAGAGAAACAGTAGTACTTGCATTAATTCATGAAGAACAACAGAGCTCCACACCTTAATCTATGAGGTATAGAAACTCCACCGTAGAAAATATATAAGAGAAAAAGGTCTAGGCATGGCCGTAAGGCCAGCCTCCAAATGTAACATAAAAGTGTTCCAAAACTTCCAAGTATGCGAATACAATAGTAAAAAGTGCTATTTATACTAAACTAGTAACTTAGGTTTACAGAAAATGAGTAACTAAGTGCAGATAGTGCAGAAATCCACTTCCGGGGCCCACTTGGTGTGTGCTTGGGCTGAGCATTGAAGCTTTCACATGAATAGGTCATTCTTGGAGTTAAACGCCAGCTTGGGTGCCAGTTTGGGCGTTTAACTCCAGTTTTGGTGCCAGTTCTGGCGTTTTACTCCAGAAAGGGGTCTCAGGTGGGCGTTTGAACGCTAGTTTGGGCCATAAAATCTCGGGCAAAGTATGGACTATTATATATTTCTGGAAAGCCCAGGATGTCTACTTTCAAACGAAATTGAGAGCACGCCAATTGGACTTCTGTAACTCCAGAAAATCTACTTCGAGTGCAGGAGGGTCAGAATCCAACAGCATCTGTAGTCCTTTCTCAGCCTCTGAATCAGATTTTTGCTCAGGTCCCTCAATTTCAGCCAGAAAATACCTGAAATTATAGAAAAATACAAAAAATCATAGTAAAGTCTAGAAATATGATTTTTGCATAAAAACTAATAAAAATATAATAAAAAGTAACTAAAGCATATTAAAAACTATTTAAAAACAATGCCAAAAAGGGTATAAATTATCCGCTCATCACAATACCAAACTTAAATTGTTGCTTGTCCCCAAGCAATTAAAAAAAAATAGGATAAAAAGAAGAGAATATACAATAAATTTCAAAATATCAATGAAGCTTAGTTTCAATTAGATGAGCGGGACTAGTAGCTTTTTGCTTTTGAACAGTTTTGGCATCTCACTTTATCCTTTGAAGTTCAGAATGATTGGCATCCATAGGAACTCAGAATTCAGATAGTGTTATTGATTCTCCTAGTTCAGTATGTTGATTCTTGAACACAGCTACTTTATGAGTCTTGGCTGTGACCCTAAGCATTTTGTTTTCCAGTATTACCACCAGATATATAAATGCCACAGACACATAACTGGGTGAACCTTTTCAGATTGTGACTCAGCTTTGCTAGAGTCCCCAATTAGAGGTGTGATAAACCCCTATTTCATGGTTTATCTTGTGCTCAATTGAGTGGTTTTTATCAGCTTTTCACCCACTTATTCATATGATTTGCATGTTTTACATTTTCCTTCCTGATTTTGTGCTATGATTGAAAACATGCTTCTTTGGCTTTAAATTACCAAATATTAATCCTCTCTTATTACCATTAGATGCCTTGATATATGTGTTAAAGTGTTTTCAGAGATTACAGGGCAGGAACGGCTCAGAGGATGGAAAGAAAGCATACAAAAGTGGAAGGAATACAAGAAGTTGAAGAAATTGCTAAGCTGTCCAGCCTGACCTCTTCGCACTCAAACGGTCATAACTTGAGCTACAGAGGTCCAAATGAGATGGTTCTAGTTGCGTTGGAAAGCTAACGTCCGGGGCTTTGCAACGATATATAATTTGCCATAGCTGCCTCAACGCCAAGTGATGCAAACGCGTGGATCACGCGGACGCGTGACCTGGCAAAAATACAATCCATGCAAACGCGTGAACAACGCCTCCGCGTCACTTTGCTGCGACCTGAACGTAACAGAAATCATTGGGGGCAATTTTTGGGCTGTTTTTGACCCAGTTTTTGGTCCAGAAAACACAGATTAGAGGCTATAAAGTGGGGGAATGCATCCATTTTTGAACATGTCTTCCATTATTCACTTTTCATAATTTAGATGTAGTTTTTAGAGAGAGAGGTTCTGTCCTCTCTCTTAGGATTTAGGATTAGGATTCCTCTTAAAGGATTTAGGATTATTTCTTCTCAATTTCCAGGTTTAATGTTCCTCTTATTTATTTTCTACTTTTATTATATACCTTTAATTATTATTTATCTTTTCAATTTGGTTTATGCTACATTCATGTTATGATTTTCTTAATTAATATTATTTGATGTATTTCAGTTTATGATTGTTTTATTCTATTTATGAATGCTTTTAATTTAATTTAGATATTTTCTTCCTGTTGGCTTTGGTTAAGTAATTGGTAACATTTGAGTTGTCAAACTCAGCAGTGGTTGAAATTGGCATATTACTAATTGATCTAGATCGCTCTAAAGCTAGTCTTCCCACGGGGTTTGACTAGGACTTGAGGATTAAGCTAATTAGTCTACTTGACTTAACTAAGTAGGATTAAAACCCAATTCTCATCACACCTGATAAGGATAACTAGGATAGAAATTCCAAATTCTAATACCTTGCCAAGAGATTTTATTATCATTAATTTATTTTTCTTGTCATTTAAATTACTTGCTCCTTATTTCAAAAACCCCCAATTTACAAAATTCATAACCAATAATAAGAACATACCTCCCTGCAATTCATTGAGAAGACGACCCGAGGTTAAATACTTCGGTTATCAATTTCAAAGGGGTTTGTTACTTGTAATAACCAAAACGTTTGTAAGAAAGGATGGTTGCTTGGTTTAGAAACTATACTTGCAACGGGAATTTATTCTGAATTCTAAACCGTCAATCATCCGTTCTTCAAGGTGCCCAGAGCTCTTAAGCACACTCTTTTTGCTTTGGACCATGACTTTAACTGCTCAATCTCAAGCTTTTCACTTGACACCTTCACACTACAAGCACATGGTTAGGAACAGCTTGATTTAGCCGCTTAGGCCAGGATTTTAGTCCTTTTGGGCCCTCCTATCCATTAATACTCAAAGCCTTGGATCCTCTTTACCCTTGCCTTTTAGTTTAAAGGGTTATTGGCTTTTTCTGCTTGCTTTTTCTTTTTCTTTCTTTTTCTTTATTTTTCGCCATTTTCTTTCGCAAGCTTTGTGTTTTTCACTGCTTTTTCTTGCTTCAGGAATCAATTTTATGATTTTTCAGATTATCAATAATATTTCTCCTTTTCATTATTCTTTCAAGAGCTAACAATTTTAACATTCATAAACTTCACTATAAAAAATATGCACTGTTCAAGCATTCATTCAGAAAACAAAAAGTATTGCCACCACATCAAAATAATTAAACTATTTTCAAAATAGAATTCGAAATTCATGTACTTTTTTTTCTTTTTCAGAAAACATTTTTCATTTAAGAAAGGTGAAAGATTAATGGCATCATTCGGAGCTTTAAGACATAGACACTAAACACTAATGATCATGTAATAAAGACAAAAACATGGACAAAACATAAGGCATAGAAACTGAAAAACAGAAAAATAAGAACAAGGAAATTAAAGAACGGGTCCACCTTAGTGATGGCGGCTAGTTCTTCCTCTTGAAGATCCTATGGAGTGCTTGAGCTCTTCTATGTCTCTTCCTTGCCTTTGATGCTCCTCTCTCATGGCCTTTTGGTCCTCTTTGATTTCATTGAGGATAATGGAGTGCTCTTGGTGCTCCATTCTTAGTTGCTCCATGTTAGAACTCAAATCTCCTAAAGAGGTGTTGAGTTGCTCCCAATAGCCGTGTGGAGGAAAATGCATCCCTTGAGGCATCTTAGGGATTTCTTGATGAGGGACTTCCTCATGCTCTTGTTGAGGTCCATGAGTGGGATCTCTTGTTTGCTCCATCCTCTTTCCAGTGATGGACTTTTGAGATAAATCTCTCCATCTCCCATGACTCGGAGTTGGAAGCAACTGCCTTCCCTTTCCTCTTTCTAGAGGTTTCTTCGGCCTTAGGTGCCATTAATGGTTATGGAAAAACAAAAAGCAGAGCTCTTTCCCACACCAAACTTAAAAGGTTTGCTCGTCCTCGAGCAAAAGAAGAAAGAAAGGAGGAGAAGAAGAAGAAATGGAGGAGATGAAGGGATATGTTGGATTTGGCCAAGGGGGTTTAAGTGTTTAGTAGGTATGAAATTGAAGGTGGTAAGGAGGGGTATTTATAGGGTAAGAGAGAGAGGGAAGTCATGTATGAAGGGGTTGGGTTTGGGAGGGAAATGTTTTGAATTTGAATGGTGATAGGTAGGGTTTTATGATGGGTTTTTGGGGAGTAGTAGATGGATGTGAGTGGTGAGGAGAAGAGGTATTGATGGGATTGGCCAAGGGTATTCGGAGAAGAGTGTTATGGAAATGTGTGAAGAGGAGAGAAAGAGAGGTGGGGTAGGTAGGGATCCTGTGGGGTCCACAGCTCCTGAGGTGTCAAGGAATTCTGGTCCCTGCACCTTCCTGGCATTTAAACGTCCTCTATGTGCCATTTCTGGCGTTTAATGCTAACTCTGCTACCTTTTCTGGCGTTAAACGCCAGGCTGATGCCCTTTTCTGGCGTTAAATGCCAGTCTGTCTGCCAATTCTGGTGTTTAACGCCAGCCAGACACCCTTTTCTGGCGTTAAACGCCAGTTTGTTTGCCAATTCTGGCGTTTAATACCCAGAATGCTGCCAGACTGGGTGTTAAACGCCCATTCTGCTATCCTTACTGGCGTTTAAACACCAGTAAGCCTGTCTTCCAGGGTGTGCTATTTTTGATGCTGTTTTTGATTCCACTTTAATTCTGCAGCTATTTTTGTGACTTCATATGATCATCTACCTAATGAAAACATAAAATAAAAATGGAAAACTAATGTCTATAAAAATAAATATAATTAAATAACATTGGGTTGCCTCCCAATAAGCGCTTCTTTAATGTCAATAGCTTGATAGTGAGCTCTTAGAGAGCTTCACAGAGACTCAGAGCTTCATGATGGCCTCCCAACACCAAACTTAGAAGTTGAGTATGGGGGCTCTGTTTGACTTTGTATTGAGAGAAGCTTTTCATGCTTCCTCTCTATGGTTACAGAAGAAGATCCTTGAGGCTTAAACACAAGGTAGTCCTCATTCAATTGAAGGACTAACTCTCCTCTGTCCACATCAATCACAGCTCTTGATGTGGCTAGGAAGGATCTTCCAAGGATAATAGATTCATCTTCATCCTTCCCAGTGTCTAGGATTATGAAATCAGCAGGGATGTACAGGCCTTCAACCTTCATTAAGACATCCTCTACAAGTCCACGAGCCTGTTTCCTTGATTTGTCTGCCAATTCTAATGAGAATCTTGTAGCTTGTACCTCAAAGATCCCTAGTTTCTCCATTACAGAGAGTGGCATGAGATTTATTCCTGACCCCAGGTCACACAGAGCCTTCTCAAAGATCATGGTGCCTATGGTGCAAGGTATTAAGAACTTTCCAGGATCCAGTTTCTTCTAAGGTAGTTTCTGTTGAACCAAGGTATTCAGTTCATTGATGAGCAATGGAGGTTCATCTTCCCAAGTCTCATTACCAAACAACTTGGCATTCAGCTTCATGATTGCTCCTAGATATTGAGCAACTTGCTCTTCAATAATATCTTCATCCACTTCAGAGGAAGAATACTCATCAGAGCTCATGAATGGCAACAGTAAGTTCAGTGGAATCTCTATGGTCTCTGTATGAGCCTCAGATTCCTTTGGTTCCTCATTAGGGAACTCTTTATTGGCCAATGGACGTCCATTGAGGTCTTCCTCACTGGAAATTACTGCCTCTTCCTCCTCTATAGGTTCGGCCACTTTGGGTATATTGATGGCCTTGCACTCTCTCTTTGGATTCTCTTCTGTATTGCTTGGGAGAGTACTATGAGGGATTTCAGTAACTCTTTTACTCGGCTGACTCACTTGTGCCTCCAAATTTCTTATGGAGGACCTTGTTTCAGTCATGAAATTGAGGGTGGTCTTTGATAGATCAGAGACTATGGTTGCTAAGTCAGAGAGGCTCTGCTTAGAATTCTCTGTCTGTTGCTCAGAAGATGATGGGAAAGGCTTGCTATTGCAAAACTTATTTCTCCCACCATTATTATTGAAGCCTTGTTGAGGCTTCTGTTGATCCTTCCATGAGAAATTAGGGTGATTCCTCCATGAAGAATTGTAAGTATTTCCATAGGATTCTCCCATGTAATTCACCTCTTCCATTCCAGGATTCTCAGGGTCATAAGATTCTCCTTCAGGGGAGGCTTCTTTAGTACCGCCAGATGCAGCTTGCATTCCAGTTAGATTCTGAGAAATCATATTGACTTGCTGAGTCAATATTTTATTCTGAGCCAATATGGCATTCAGAGTACCAATCTCAAGAACTCCTTTCTTCTGATTTATCCCATTATTCACAGGATTTCTTTCAGAAGTGTACATAAACTGGTTATTTGCAACCATTTCAATGAGTTTCTAGGCTTCTGCAGGTGTTTTCTTCAGATGAAGAGATCCACCAACAGAGTGGTCCAATGACATCTTGGACAATTCAGACAGACCATCATAGAATATATATAAGATGCTCCATTATGAAAGCATGTCAGAAGGACACCTTCTGATCAATTGCTTGTATCTTTCCCAAGCTTCATAGAGGGATTCACCTTCCTTCTGTCTGAAGGTTTGGACTTCCACTCTAAGCTTGCTCATCTTTTGAGGTGGAAAGAATTTGGCCAAGAAAGCATTGACCAACTTTTCCCAAGAGTTCAGGCTTTCTTTAAGTTGTGAGTCCAACCATATCCTAGCTCTGTCTCTTACAGCAAAGGGAAAAAGCATAAGTCTGTAGACCTCGGGATTAACCCGATTGGTCTTAACAGTGTCACAGATTTGCAAGAATTCAGCTAAGAACTGATGAGGATCTTCCAGTGGAAGTCCATGAAACTTGCAATTCTGCTGCATTAGAGAAACTAATTGAGGCTTAAGCTCAAAGTTTCTTGCTTCAATTACAGGAATTGAGATGCTTCTTCCATAGAAGTCAGAAGATGGTGCAGTAAAGTCACCAAGCATTTTCCTTGCATCTCCACCATTGTTGTTGTTTTTGGCTGCCATGTCTTCTTCTTTTTCAAAAATCTCTGTAAGGTCCTCTCCGGAGTGTTGTGCTTTAGCTTCTCTTAGCTTCCTCTTCAGAGTCCTTTCAGGTTCAGGATCAGCTTCAACAAGAATGTCTTTATCCTTGTTCCTTCTCATATGAAAAATAAGAGAACAAAAAAGAAGAGAAATCCTCTATGTCACAGTATAAAGATTCCTTTATGTGAGTATCCGAATAGAAGAATAGAAGAATGAGGTAGAGAGAGAATAGGAGGAATTCAAACACAGAGAGAGGGAGAGGGTTCGAATTATGAGTAGAACATAAGTGTTAGTAAATAAATAAATAACTAGAAAGAGATAAGAGAGAGAGTATTCAAATTTTAAGAAGAGAAAATATTTTCATTTTTTATTTAATTAATTATGTTAGAATTTGAAAATTGAGAAAAGAAATGAAAGTAATTTGAAAACTAAATAAATTAATTAATTAAAAAGATTTTTGAAAAATTTGTTAGTTGGTTTTCAAAATTAATGAGAGAGAAAAGTAGTTAGGTAGTTTTGAAAAAGATAAGAAATAGTAAACTTTTTAAAATTAAAACAAACAAGTCAAGTGGTTAATTGAAAAAGATTTGAAAATAAATTTTGAAAAGAAAAGAAGTTAGAAAAAGATTTTGAAATTAAAATTTTAAAAAGATATGATTGAAATTTATTTTGAAAAAGATTTGAAAAAGAAAAAAAAGATTTTATTTTTGAAATTAAAGTTGATGACTTGACTAACAAGACACTAAAAGATATGATTCTAGAATTTAAAGATTGAACCTTTCTTAATAGAAAAGTAACAAACTTGAAATTTTTGAATCAAAACATTAATTGTTAGTAAAGTTTTCGAAAATATGAAATAAAAATAAGAAAAAGATTTTGAAAATTTATTTAAGAAATTCGAAAATATTAAGAAGAAAAATGAAAAAGATTTGATTTTTGAAAAAGATTTGAAAAGATAAAATTTTTAAATTAAAATTTTGGCTTGACTAACAAGAAACAACTAAATTTTAAAAATTTTTTGACTAAGTCAACCCAAAATTTCGAAATTTATGAGTGAAATAAGGGAAAGATATTATTTTTGATTTTTTGAATTAATGAAGAAAGAGAAAAACAACAAAAAGACACAAAACATAAAAATTTAAGATCAAAACAAATAATGCATGCAAGAACACTTTGAATGTCAGGATGAACACCAAGAACACTTTAAAGATCAAGATGAACATCAAGAGCATGTTTTTGAAAATTTTTAAGAAAAGAAACACATGCAAGACTCCAAACTTAGAAATTTTTAATGTTTAGACACTATGAATTCGAAATTGCATATGAAAAACAAGAAAAGACATATAACAAGAGAAATTAAAGATCAAACAAGGAAAATCATCTAGAATAACTTGAAGATCAAAGAAGAACACAATGCATGAATTTTCGAAAATTTTATAAAATTAAAAAAAAATACAATTGACACCAAACTTAAAATTTCACACAAGACTCAAACAAGAAACACAAAATTTTTTTTTTGGTTTTTATGATTTTATTATTTTTTTTTTATTTTTTGAAATTATTTTAGAAGAAGAAAATAAAGAAATTCAAAAATTTTAATAAGAATTCTAGGATTTAGGCAATGTTAGTCTAAAGTTTCGGTCCAAAAGAATTAGACATGGCCAAATGGCCAGCCAAGCTTTAGGATAACAAGTACAGACATGTCCTTTCTACAATGGAAAGTGGAAATCTCAGTCCAAAAGATTAGACATGGCTTAACAGCAAGCCAGGTTTAAACATATCTCAAAAAACTCTAGAATTCATTCTTAAAAATTTTTGAATGATTTTTCGAAAACACATTTTTTTTTGAATTTTTCGAAATTAAAAATAAAAAGGTTACACATAAAATAAAATTACCCAATATAAGCAACAAGATGAACCGTCGGTTGTCCAAACTCGAACAATCCCCGGAAACGGCGCCAAAAACTTGGTGCACGAAATTGTGATCACACTTTTCACAACTCCGCACAACTAACCAGCAAGTGCACTGGGTCGTCCAAGTAATACCTTACGTGAGTAAGGGTCGATCCCATGGAGATTGTTGGCTTGAAGCAAGCTATTGTCATCCTATAAATCTTTGTCAGGCAGATTCAATTGGTTATGAGTTTTGATAATTGAAAGATAAATAAAACATAAAATAAAATAAAGATACTTATGTAATTCATTGGTGGGAATTTCAGATAAGCATTTGGAGATGCTTTGTTGCTTCTGAACCTCTGCTTTCCTATTGTCTTCTTCCAATCATGCGTGCTCCCTTCCATGGCAAGCTGTATGATCCTCTCGGATGAAAAATACCAGGTACAGCTACCGCACGGCTAATCATCTATCGGTTCTCACTAGCGTCAGAATAGGATCTCTCTATCCTTTTGCACACTGTCATTGCGCCCAACATTCGCGAGTTTGAAGCTCGTCACAGTCATCCCTTCCCAGATCCTACTTGGAATACCACAGACAAGTTTTAGACATTTTAGATCTCAGGAATGCTGCCAATTGGTTCTAGCCTATACCACGAAGGTTCTAATCTCCTGGACTCGGTCCGTAGATCAGAGACCCAAGAGATTATACTCTTGTTGTCGTCCAATGACTACGTTGAACATCATGTAGACCGCTTGTGGTTGTCAGGCACGTAGATCTTGGCTAAGCGAGTAATGAAGACAGTGGTTGATTGTCACGGGTCACCCCTTCATTCTGACTTAAATGAATTAAGCACGAGAGTATATATTGGAGAAGAAGTAAGCGTGAATTCAAAGAGAAACATTAGTACTTGCATTAATTCATGAAGAACAACAGAGCTCCACACCTTAATCTATGAGGTGTAGAAACTCCACCGTAGAAAATACATAAGAGAAAAAGGTCTAGGCATGACCATGAGGCCAGCCTCCAAATGTAACATAAAAGTGTTCCAAAACTTCAAAGTATGCGAATACAATAGTAAAAAGTGCTATTTATACTAAACTAGTAACTTAGGTTTACAGAAAATGAGTAACTAAGTGCAGATAATGCAAAAATCCACTTTTGGGGCCCACTTGGTGTGTGCTTGGGCTGAGCATTGAAGCTTTCACGTGCATAGGCCATTCTTGGAGTTAAACGCCAGCTTGGGTGCCAGTTTGGGCGTTTAACTCCCGTTTTGGTGCCAGAAAAGGGTCTCAGGTGGGCATTTGAACGCCAGTTTGGGCCATCAAATCTCGGGCAAAGTATGGACTATTATACATTGCTGGAAAGCCCAAGATGCCTACTTTGCAAAGAAATTGAGAGTTCACCAATTGGGCTTCTGTAGCTCCATAAAATCCAGTTCGAGTGAAGGAGGGTCAAAATCCAACAGCATCTGTAGTCCTTTCTCAACCTCTGAATCAGATTTTTGCTCAGGTCCCTCAATTTCAGCCAGAAAATACCTGAAATTACAGAAAAACACACAAACTCATAGTAAAGTCCAGAAATGTGATTTTTGCATAAAAACTAATAAAAAGTAACTAAAACATATTAAAAACTATGTAAAAATAATGCCAAAAAGGGTATAAATTATCTGCTCATCAGATCCCTAATAGGCTTAGGGCGTGTTTGGCTTTGTCCTTCTGTATAGAGAATTTGGTGAGAAATTTTTTGGCTAAGTCGTCAAAACTTGTGATGGATCTAGGAGGCAAACTGTCGAACCACTTAATTGCCGTCTTTGTTAGAGTAGTTGGGAGGGCTTTGCATCGAATGGCATCTGATGCATCCGTGAGATACATTCTACTTCTGAAATTGCTGAGATGATGGCTGGGATCCGATGTGCCGTCGTACGGAGTCATGTCATGAGCTTTGAAGTCTTTTGGGACTTTGGCCTTCATGATCTCTTTGGTAAATGGATCTTTATCTTTGTGGGATCTGTCTTCGGGATTAGGTTGGATGGTTTTTGTTTTAAGGTCGACTTCGAGCTTTTTGTCCTCTAACTCTTGACGTCGCCTAGTTTCTTTCCGGAGGTCCCTCTCGGCTTCTCGTTGATGTTCGGCCTCTTTTTCGAGCTATTTGAGGTGGTCTTGAAGTGCTTCCATGATTTCTGAACTTGGAAAATTCTTGTCTTTGTTTGGCTGAGAAATATCGTTTGGTGTGGTGTTCGCATTTTTATATGGCGTTCTGTTTTCCAAATCAGAGTTGTGGTCGTTGTCAAGGATGTCCGCCATGATGATGGGATGACTTTCAGGTCCCCGACAACGGCGCCAATGTTCCGAGTGTTACCTGCAACTGAAGATCGATCTTGGACAAGATCTTCTGTACTGGTCGGTACTGCTAATCTGTGTTTTCTGGGCCAAAAATTGGGCCAGAAATCGCTGGTTGCGAAATCTGCCACGCTGGTTTTTTGTCACTGTGATGCGTCCGCATAAATCATGCGTTCGTGTCACTAATCGTCAGAGAAACTATAAAATATTATATATCAGTTCGAAGCCCCGGACGTTAACTTTCCAATGCAACTGAAATCGCGTCATTTGGATCTTTGTAGCTCAAGTTATGACCGTTTGAGTGCGAAGAGGTCAGGCTGGACAGCTTAGCAATTCCTTCAACTTCTTATATTCCTTCCACTTTTGCATGCTTCCTTTCCATCCTCTAAGCCATTACTGCCCTGTAAAGCCTAAAATCACTTAACACACATATCAAGGCATCGAATGGTAATAAGAGGGAATTAATTTTTGGTAATTTAAAGGCTTTGGGAAGCAAGTTTCCAATTATAGAACAAAATTAGGAAGGAAAATATAAAACCATGCAATTTATATGAATAAGTGAGTAAAGAATTGATATAAACCACTCAATTGAGCACAAGATAAACCATAAAATAGTGGTTTATCAACCTCCCCACACTTAAACATTAGCATGTCCTCATGCTAAGCTCAAGAGAAGCTATAAGAGAGTGAATAGGAATGATAAAACTTATGAAATGCAACCTATCTATATGAATGCAACTACATGCAAAATGTTTCTACCTACTTGGTTAAGAGTAAATAAATCTTTCAAGAACAAATATGAACTGAATTTCACTAATTCAAATCATAAAAATGAAGTACAAATAGACTTGCAGAAGAAAATAGCTCGTGAAAGCCGGGAACAAAGAATCGAGCATCGAACCCTCACTGGAAGTGTATGCACTCTAATCGCTCAGGTGTTTACGGTTCGATCTCTCAATTCTCTACTAATCTTGCTTTCTAAGGCTTGCTCTTCATCTAACAATCAACAAAAATTTAATGCATAAATACACATATCAAGAGGTCTTTTAAGGGTTGTAATGGGGTTAGGGTCAAGGTAGGATTGTATTTGGCCAAGTGGACTAAAATCTGAATCCTTAATTAACTTAAACTTTTCCCACCTAACTTAAGACAATCCATGTAATCAAAATACAAAACCTAACTATCCATTAACCATGTTTTCCACATATTCATGCATCCCAATTTCGAGTACAGTACATATGTATTGCTTTCACCATTTACTTTAGGGCATTTTGTCCCCTTTTAATTATTTGCTCTTTTTCTTTTCTTTTTCTCCTTTATTTATTTATTTTTTTCTCTTTTTTTTCAATGCATATGATTAAATTATTGGATGCATGAACATGTCCTAAACATTTCTTTCACATTTTCATAAAGATATATAACACCCAATTCTTAAACCAAATGTTTCCAAACCCACTTTCCCCACACTTAATTCATGAGCACTCTCACTAGTCTAAGCTAACCAAGGATTCAAATTAAGGACATTATTGTTTT
>NC_029790.2:44361874-44373421 GCF_000816755.2 Arachis ipaensis
ATGATGTGCTAAAGTAAAGAACAAAGGGGTAAAATAGGCTCAACATTGGTTTGCAAAGGATAATGAAAGGGTAAGGCCATATGGGTATGTAAGCTCAGTGAAACAAAGGCCTCAATCATATAAGTGCATGCATACATCAAACCATGGAAATATAGAATTAAGTAAGACAAAGATCACAATTTTAGAGAGAAAAACACACACCAAAAAAATAAAATATTGGATGATAAAATGCAACCAATCAAATAGGCTCAAAATCTCACAGGTTTTGTGTGTTCGAGCTCAAAACCATGTTCCAGTATAATATTTCTTCAGACAAGTTTATCAAAAAGTTTAATTCAAATTAGTGCAATGTTATAAAAAGTTTCTTGAAAAAGAAATTATTACTTTAACCAAGTAGTTGGTAAAATATGCACAAATCAAACAAATATGCAATCAAACATGCAAATGCAACAACTAACTACAAAGAAAATTTAAACATTGGTGTTGAGAAGGAAATAACTAACCCACAAAAGTCGGTATCGACCTCCCCACACTTAAAGATTGCACCGTCCTCGGTGCATGCTGAGATGTGCAAGTGGATGGGTGGCTACAACTGATGCTTTTCTCTAGAGATTGTGCAGATGGACTTGTCTATTGCCCTATATAGAAGTTTGTCTTTCCCTTTCTCGGTGGCCAGCCTGAAAGAAGAGGAAAAAGAAGAAAAAGTAACCCAGAAATAAAGATAAGAAAATAAATAAAGTCTAGGTGGGTTAATGCCAAATAATGAGGGTCTCAATTACATGGTAGCTACAACATGCAAGTGAGAAAACAATAGAAGCACATGGCATACCAGTGGTGCAAAAGTTGCAACAATAGGGGAGAGAGTGTGGGTAATGCAAGATAGTGTAAGTTAATGTCAATGCAAGATAATATAAGTATCATGAAGGAGTAGCATTGACTTATGAAGAATAATACCCAGTCAGAGTAAAACAAGTCATGAAGCACCAGAATAATTCAAGAAAAGATGTAACAGTTGAAGAAGAAAATTTAACACAAATGGAAAAATAATAAATTTAGAAAAGAAAATAAAAATATGCACAAAATTAAAATGCAATGAATGAAAGTATGCAATTAAATAAAATAGAATAGAAGTGAAGAGGGATGAGAAGTTAAAAAGATGAAGAAGAAGAAAGTAAGAAAGAAGGAAGAAAGAAGTAGAAAAGATAGAAGAAAGAAGAAAGAATGATAATAGAAAGATAAGTAGGATTGGAGAAGAAAAGATAAGAATTCTAGTGCTGATTGATGCGTGGCAGAAGTTAACCAATTTAGAGATTTCAATTAAGAGACAGCGTTGCACGTATAGCTCTTAACCGGCTAAGATCTGCCTCACCAATTTAAAAAGGATTGTCACAAATTTTAGAAATAAAATACTGGGAGTATGAGTCCCAGGTCGTCTCCCAACGAGTTATAGGGATGAGTGCTATTTTATTAACCAGGGAGTTTCAGAAAAAGTTAAGTTTTGATAACGAAGAATTAAAATGATTAAAAATTAAAGCAATAAAAAAATAAACTTAGAATAATTATTGATACTCTGAATAAAATGCCTTGACTAGGGGAATAATTAAATGGAACTTCTATCCTTGTTGGGATCTTCTCAAATGTGGTGTAAAAAGGTTGTTGTTCTCACTCGATTTTCCCTTACTAAATAAGAAAAGGTATGGTGATTAAACTAACGCTTACCCTCAATTCCTAGTCCTCTCCCTTGGGGAGGTCTAGTGCTAGTAGGTATGAAATTAGCTAACAACGTCCAATTCAACCAAGCACTTGAGCATTCCAACTCAAGTATCTCCTTTTAATCAACCCCCATGTCAAGTAAAAATTTCACTCCATTGACATGAAAGAAATAATCATAAAAATATGAGAAGACATAATTAAATAAAATTAATTAAAATAAAAACAACTTCATATATTAATAATTCCAAAACGCAACATAATTATCTGAATAGAGTCAATGGAGTAATTAATTAAAAATAAGGGAGTAAAGAAACAAACTAAAGTAATGTCTTCAACGGAGGTAATGGCTCTTCAACATCCACAATCCAAAGCAAAAGCATAAACTATCAATGTAACACTAATCTAGATTCAGATCTAAAACTAAGATTAATCCTAATGTGATGAATCTCAATGTGTGTGTATGCCTCCTTGAGTTTCTGCAAGTTCCCTAGGTTTAGTCTATGTTTTCTAGGCCGAAAACTGGGTCAAAATGCAGCCTGAAATCGCCCCCAGCGTATTCTGTAACTTTTGCAGTGGCGCAGGTCACGCGTACGCGTCATCCATGCGTTTGCGTCATTCAGCTATTTTCCTTGTCACGGGTTCGCGTCATTCGTGCAGACTCCAATCCACGCATTAACGTCAGGCACGCGTCCGCGTCACTGCGAATTCTCCATTTCGCGCGTTCACGTGGGCCATGCGCTCGCGTCATTGCTCGCTGATTGGTGCACAAAATTGTGATCATTAATGGCGCCAACAACTTGGTACGCACAATTTTAATCTCAACTCTTTATCACAACTCCGCATAACTAACCAGCAAGTGCACTGGGTCGTCCAAGTAATACCTTACGCGAGTAAGGGTCGATCCCATAGAGATTGTCGGCTTGAAGCAAGCTATGATCATCTTATAAATCTCAGTCAGGCAGATTCAAATGGTTATGGAGGATTGATAATTAAAAGATGAATAAAACATAAAATAAAGATAGAGATACTTATGTAATTCATTAGTGAGAATTTCAGATAAGCGTATGAAAATGCTTTGTTCCTCCTAAACTTCTTCTTTCCTATTGCCTTCATCCAATCATTCATACTCCATTCCATGGCAAGATTTATGTTGGGCATCACCGTTGTCAATGGCTACTTCCCGTCCTCTCAGTGAAAATGTTCCAAATGCGCTGTCACCGCACGACTAATCATCTGTCTGTTCTCGATCATGTTGGAATAGGATCTATTGATCCTTTTGCATCTGTCACACGCCCAACAATCATGAGTTTGAAGCTCGTCACAGTCATCCCTTCCCAGATCCTACTCGGAATGCCACAGACAAGGTTTAGACTTTCCGGATCTCAAGAATGACCGCCAATAATTCTAGCCTATACCACGAAGGTTCCGATCTTAGATTAGAAACCCAAGAGATACGCATTCAAGCCATTGCTAGTAGAACAGAGGTGGTTGTCAGGCACATGTTCATAGGTGAGAATGATGATGAGTGTCATGGATCATCACATTCATTATGTTGAAGAACGAATGAATATCTTAGAGAAGAAGTAGGCGTGAATTGAATAGAAAAACAGTAGTACTTTGCATTAATTCATAAAGAACATCAGAGCCCCACACCTTAATCTATGGTGTGTAGAAACTCCACCGTTGAAAATACATAAGAACATGGTCTAGGCATGGCCGTGAGGTCAGCCCCCAAACGCGAAAAGATCTATCAAAGTATGAAAATACAATAGCAAAAGGTCCTATTATAATACTAGTTGCCTAGGGTTTACAGAAATAAGTAATTAATGCAGAAATCTTCTTCCGGGCCCACTTGGTGTGTGCTTGGGCTGAGCATTGAAGCTTTCACGTGTAGAGGCTTTTCTTGGAGTTAAACGCCAGCTTTTGTGCTAGTTTGGGCGTTTAACTCCAGCTTTTGTGCCAGTTCTGGCGTTTTGACGCCAGAATTTTTGTGCTAACTTGGAACGCCGGTTTGGGCCATCAAATCTTGGGCAAAGTATGAACTATTATATATTGCTGGAAAGGCCAGGATGTCTACTTTCTAAACCAATTGAGAGCCCACAAATTGGGTCTCTGTAGCTCCAGAAAATCCACTTCGAGTGTAGGGAGGTCAGAATCCAACAGCATCTGCAGTCCTTTTTCAGCCTCTGAATAAGATTTTTGCTCAGGTCCCTCAATTTCAGCCAGAAAATACCTGAATCACAGAAAAACACACAAATCATAGTAAATTCCAGAAATGTAATTTTTAAATAAAAACTAATAAAAACTAACTAAAACATACTAAAAACATACTAAAAACAATGCCAAAAAGCGTATAAATTATCCGCTCATCACAAAACCAAACTTAAATTTTTGTTTGTCCCCAAGCAACTGAAAATCATATAGGATAAAAAGAATAGAATGTACAATAAATTCCAAAAATATCTATGAAGATCAGTATTAATTAGATGAGCCGGGTTTTTGCTTTTTGCTTCTGAACAGTTTTGGCATCTCACTTTATCCCTTGAAGTTCAGAATGATTGGCATCTATAGGAACTCAGAATCCAGATAGTGTTATTGATTCTCCTAGTTAAGTATGTTGATTCTTGAACACAGCTACTTTATGAGTCTTGGCCGTGACCCAAAGCATTTTGTTTTCCAGTATTACCACCGGATACATAAATGCCACAGACACATAGCTGGGTGAACCTTTTCAGATTGTGACTCAGCTTTGCTAGAGTCCCCACTTAGAGGTGTCCAGAGCTCTTAAGCACACTCTTTTTGCTTTTGGACCATGACTTTAACCGCTCAGTCTCAAGTTTTCACTTGACACCTTCACGCCACAAGCACATGGTTAGGGACAGCTTGGTTTAGCCGCTTAGGCTAGGATTTTATTCCTGTGGGCCCTCCTATCCACTGATGCTCAAAGCCTTGGATCCCTTTTTTTATTTTACCCTTGCCTTTTGGTTTAAAGGGCTATTGGCTTTTTCTGCTTGCTTTTTTTCTTTCTTTCTTTCTCTCATTTTTTCTCGCATATATATATTTTTTCTGCAAGCTTTTCACTGCTTTTTCTTGCTTCAAGAATCAATTTTATGATTTTTCAGATTATCAAATCACATTTCTCCTTTTCCATCATTCTTTCAAGAGCCAACAATTTTAACATTCATGAAAACAATCAAATTCAAAAATATGCACTGTTCAAGCATTCATTCAGATAACAAAAAGTATTGCCACCACATCAAAATAATTAATCATGTTATAAAATTCGAAATTCATGCACTTCTTTTTCTTTTTCAATTAAAAACATTTTTCAATTAATTCATAGCTTTAAGGCATAGACACTAAGACACTAATGATCATGTAATAAAGACACAAGCATAAAGCATAAAAATTCAAAAAACAGAAAATAAAGAACAAGGAGATTAAAGAACGGGTCCACCTTAGTGATGGCGGCTTGTTCTTCCTCTTGAAGATCTAATGGAGTGCTTGAGCTCCTCAATGTCTCTTCCTTGCCTTTGTTGCTCCTCTCTCATGACTCTTTGGTCTTCTCTAATTTCATGGAGGAGTATGGAATGCTCTTGGTGCTCCACCCTTAGTTATCCCATGTTGGAACTTAATTCTCCTAGGGAGGTGTTGATTTGCTCCCAATAGTTTTATGGAGGAAAATGCATCCCTTGAGATATCTCAGGAATTTCATGATGAGGAATTTCGTCATGCTCTTGTTGAGGTCCATGAGTGGGCTCTCTTGTTTGCTCCATCCTTTTCTTATTGATGGGCTTGTCCTCTTCAATGAGGAGTCTTGGCCACAACTTCATAGAAGTGGACTTGATGGACCTTTGAGATGAATCTCTCCATCTCCCATGACTCGAAGGTGGAAGCAATTGCCTTTCCTTTCCTCTTTCTAGAGGTTTCTCCGGTCTTAGGTGCCATAAATGGTTATGGAAAAACAAAAAAGCTGAGCTTTTCCACACCAAACTTAAAAGGTTTGCTCGTCCTCGAGCAAAAGAATAAAGAAAGGAAGAGAAGAAGAAGAGATGGAGGTGTGTGAATTGTTCGGCCAATGGGGGTTTTAGGTGGTTATGATGTGGAAAAGGAAGGAGTGATGGTTTGAATTTGAGTGGGTGGGTGTAGGTGGGTTGTATGATGGTTTTGGAGGAGTAATGGAGGTGATTGGTGGAGGTTATTTAGGGAAGAGTATTATGAAAAGGTGTGAAGAAGTGAAAGAGAGTGAGTTGAGGTTGGTGGGGATCCTGTGGGCTCCACAGATCCTGAGGTGTCAAGGATTTCTCATCCTTGCACTAATTAGGCGTGCAAAACGCCCTTTGCTGCCCATCCTGGCGTTAAACGCCAGGTTGGTGCCCATTTTTGGCGTTTAACGCCAGCTTTTTGCCCTTTTCTGGCGTTAAACGCCAGTCTGGTGCCCATTTTTGGCGTTAAACACCCAGAATGGTGCCAGACTGGGCGTTTAACGCCCATTCTGCTGCCCTTACTGGCGTTTAAATGCCAGTAGGCTTCTCCTCCAGGGTGTGCTATTTTTCATTCTGTTTTTTAGTTTGTTTTTTCTTTTTTAATTATTTTTGTAACTTCACATGATCATCAACCTATAGAAAACATAAAATAACAATGGAAAATAGAAATTTAACATAGATAAGTAAAATTGGGTTGCCTCCCAACAAGTGCTTCTTTAATGTCAATAGCTTGACAGTGAGCTCTCATGGAGCCTCACAGATAATCAGAGCAGGGTTGGGACCTCTCAACACCAAACTTAGAGTTTGGTTGTGGCCTCTCAACACCAAACTTAGAGTTTGGTTGTGGCCTCCCAACGCCAAACTTAGAGTTTGAATGTGGGGGTTTTGTTTGACTCTGTATTGAGAGAAGCTTTTCATGCTTCCTCTCCATGGTTACAGAAGGAGATCCTTGAGCCTTAAACACAAGGTAGTCCCCATTCAATTGAAGGACCAATTCTCCTCTGTCAACACCAATAACAGCTTTTGCTGTGGCTAGGACGGGTCTTCCAAGGTACTTAACAACTTGCTCTTCAGTGACATCTTCATCCTCTTCAGAGGAGGAATATTCATCAGAGCTCATGAATGGTAACAGGAAGTTCAAAGAAATCTCTATTGTTTCTGTATGAGCCTGAGATTCCTTTGATTCCTCAAAGGGGAACTCCTTACTGGTCAGTGGACATTCCCTGAGGTCTTCCTCATTGGGAATCACTGCCTTTTCACTCTCTCCAGGTTCGGCCACACCAAGTAAGGTTATGGCCTTGCACTCTCTTTTGGGATTTTCTTCTGTATTGCTTGGGAGAGTGCTAGGAGGAGTTTCAGTAATCTTCTTACTCAGCTGACCCACCTGTGCCTCCAAATTTCTAATGGAGGACCTTGTTCCATTCATGAAACTTAGTGTGGTCTTAGATAGATCAGAGACTATTGTTGCCAGCCCAGAATGGCTCTATTCAGAATTCTCTGTCTGTTGCTGAGAAGATGATGGAAAAGGCTTGCTATTGCTAAACCTATGTCTTCCACCATTATTGTTGAAGCCTTGTTGAGGCTTCTGTTGGTCCTTCCATGAGAGATTAGGAGGATTTCTCCATGAAGGATTATAGGTGTTTCCATAGGGTTCTCCCATGTAATTCACCTCTGCCATTGCAGGATTCTCAGGATTATAAGCTTCTTCTTCAGAAGATGCTTCTTTAGTACTATTGGATGCAGCTTGCAATCTATTCAGACTCTGAGAAATCATATTGACTTGCTTAGTCAATATTTTGTTCTGAGCCAATATGGCATTCAGAGTATCAATTTCAAGAACTTCCTTCTTCTGAGGCGTCCCATTGTTCACAGGATTCCTCTTAGAGGTGTACATGAACTGGTTATTTGCAACCATTTCAATGAGTTCCTGAGCTTCTGCAGGGGTTTTCAGATGAAGAGATCCTCCTGCAGAATGGTCCAATGACATTTTTGACAACTCAGACAGACCATCATAGAATATATATATGATGCTCCATTCTGGAAGCATGTCAGTAGGACACCTTTTGATCAATTGCTTATATCTTTCCCAAGCTTCATAGAGGGACTTACCTTCCTTCTGTATGAAGGTTTGGATTTCCACTCTAAGCTTGCTCATCTTTTGAGGTGGAAAGAATTTGGCCAGGAAAGCACTGACCAGCTTTTCCCAAGAGTTCAGGCTTTCCTTAGGTTGTGAATCCAACCATGTTCTAGCTCTGTCTCTTACAGCAAAAGGGAAAAGCATAAGCCTATAGACCTCGGGATCAACTCCATTGGTCTTGACAGTGTCACAGATTTAAAATTAAAAAGAAAAATAAAATTAAATTAAAATTTAAAACAATTAGTTAATTAAAAAGAATTTTGAAAATGGGAGAAGGAGTTTTCGAAAATTAGAGAGAGAAAATTAGTTAGGTGGTTTTGAAAAAGATTTGATTGAAATAGAAAATTTTTAAAATCAAATAGAAAGTCAGGTAGTTAATTGAAAAAGATTTGAAAATCAAATTTGAAAAGATAGGAAGTTAGAAAAGATTTTGAAAACTGATTTTTGAAAAAGATATGATTGAAATTATTGAAATTATTCTGAAAAGGATTTGAAAAGGAAAATAAAAAGATTTGATTTTTGAAAAAAGATTTTGAAATTAGCAATCAAAAAGATATGATTGAAAATTATTTTGAAAAAGATATGATTGAGAAGATATGATTGCAATTTATTTGAAAAAAGATATGATTGAAAAGATATGCTTGAAGAGGAAATAAAAAATATTTGATTTTGAAAATTAAAGTTGATTACTTGACTAATAAGAAACTAAAAGATATGATTTTAAAATTTAAAGATTGAACCTTTCTTAATAGGCAATTAAAAACTTGAAAAATTTTTTGAATCAAAACATTAAATGCTAGTAGTAATTTCGAAAATTATGAAGCAAAATAAGGAAAAGATTTTGAAAATCAATTTTTTTTTTAATTTTTGAAAAGCATTAAAGGAAAAATGAAAAAGATTTTGAAAAATTTTAAGCAAGAATTCGAAAATATAAAAAGGAAATTGAAAAAGATTTGAAAAGATAGGATTTTTAAATTGAAAATTTGACTAGACTCATAAGAAACAACTAAATTGTGAAAAATTTTTGAAAAAGTCAACTCAAATATTCGAAATTTATGAGTTAAATAAGGGAAAGATCTTTTTTTTCATTTTTGAATTTTTAATGATGAGAGAGAAAAACACAAAAATGACACAAGACATAAAAATTATGAATAAAAAAAAATGCATGCAAGAACACCTTGAATGTTAAGATGAACACCAAGAACACTTTGAAGATCAAGATGAACATCAAGAACTTATTTTTGAAAATTTTTAAGGAAAGAAAAACATGCAAGATACCAAACGTAGAAGTTTTCAATATTTAGACACTAATGATTCTAAAATGCATATGAAAAACAAGAAAAGACACAAAACATAAAAATGCAAAAAATCAAATAAGGAAAATCATCAAGAACAACTTGAAGATTATGAAGAACACCATGCATGAATTTTTCGAAAATTTTTAAGAAAAATAAAAGAATGCAATTGACACTAAACTTAAAAATTGACACTAGACTCAAACAAGAAACATTAAAATTTTTAGTTTTTATGATTTTGTTAATTTTTTTTTTGGTTTTTTTTTATTCGAAAATTATTTTGGGAAAAACGAAAAAGAAGAAAAAAAAATTTTTTTTTTAGAAAATAAGAAACAAAAAAGCTTAAAAATAAAATAAAATTACCTAATCTGAGCAACAAGATCAACCGTCAGTTGTCCAAACTCGAACATTCCCCGGCAACGGTGCCAAAAACTTGGTGCACGAAATTGTGATCATCAATGGCGCCAACAACTTGGTACGCACAATTGTAATCTCAACTCTTTATCACAACTTCGCTCAACTAACCAGCAAGTGCACTGGGTCGTCCAAGTAATACCTTACGCGAGTAAGGGTCGATCCCACAGAGATTGTCGGATTGAAGCAAGCTATGGTCATCTTATAAATCTCAGTCAGGCAGATTCAAATGGTTATGGAGGATTGATAATTAAAAGATGAATAAAACATAAAATAAAGATAGAGATACTTATGTAATTCATTGGTGAGAATTTCAGATAAGCATATGAAGATGCTTTGTTCCTCCTAAACTTCTGCTTTCCTATTGCCTTCATCCAATCATTCATACTCCCTTCCATGGCAAGCTTTATGTTGGGCATCACCGTTGTCAATGGCTACTTCCTGTCCTCTCAGTGAAAATGTTCTAAATGCGCTGTCACCGCACGGCTAATCATCTGTTGGTTCTCGATCATATTGGAATAGGATCCATTGATCCTTTTGCGTCTATCACACGCCCAACAATCACGAGTTTGAAGCTCGTCACAGTCATCCCTTCCCAGATCCTACTCGGAATACCACAGACAAGGTTTAGACTTTCCGGATCTCAAGAATGACCGCCAATAATTCTAGCCTATACCACGAAGGTTCCGATCTTAGATTAGAAACCCAAGAGATACGCATTCAAGCCATTGCTAGTAGAACAGAGGTGGTTGTCAGGCACATGTTCATAGGTGAGAATGATGATGAGTGTCACGGATCATCACATTCATCAAGTTGAAGAACGAATGAATATCTTAGAGAAGAAGTAGGCGTGAATTGAATAGAAAAGCAGTAGTACTTTGCATTAATTCATGAAGAATAGCAGAGCTCCACACCTTAATCTATGGTGTGTAGAAACTCCACTGTTGAAAATACATAAGAACAAGGTCTAGGCATGGCCGTGAGGCCAGCCCCCAAATGTGAAAAGATCTATCAAAGTATGAAAATACAATAGCAAAAGGTCCTATTTATAATACTAGTAGCCTAGGGTTTACAGAAATAAGTAATTGATGCAAAAATCTTCTTCTGGGCCCACTTGGTGTGTGCTTGGGCTGAGCATTGAAGCTTTCACGTGTAGAGGCTTTTCTTGGAGTTAAACGCCAGCTTTTGTGCCAGTTCTGGCGTTTTGACGCCAGAATTTTTTTGCTGACTTGGAACGCCGGTTTTGGCCGTTAAATCTTGGATAAAGTATGGACTATTATATATTGCTGGAAAGCCCAGGATGTCTACTTTTCAACGCAATTGAGAGCGCACCAATTGGACCTCTGTAGCTCCAGAAAGTCCACTTCGAGTGCAGGGAGGTCAGAATCCAACAGCATCTGCAGTCCTTTTTCAGCCTCTGAATCAGATTTTTGCTCAGGTCCCTCAATTTCAGCAAAAAAATACCTGAAATCATAGAAAAACACACAAACTCATAGTAAAGTCCAGAAATGTGATTTTTAAATAAAAACTAATAAAAACATAATAAAAACTAACTAAAACATACTAAAAATATACTAAAAACAATGCCAAAAATCGTATAAATTATCTACTCATCACTGGTCATCTCCTTAGTTTCTTGTGTTCCTTCCATTTTTGCAAGCCTCCTCTCCAATTTCCAAGTCATTCATGCCCTATGAAGGCTGAAACACTTAACACACGGATCACGGCATCGAATGGGATAAAGGAGAATTAAAATACATAATTAAAGATCTCTAGGAAGTAAGTTTTCAACCATGGAGTGATTTTAGGAAGGAGTTGTAAATACATGCTAAGCATATGAATAAGTGGGTAAAGATATGATAAAACCACATAATTAAACACAATATAAATCATAAAATAATGATTTATCAACCTCCCCACGCTTAAACATTAGCATGTCCTCATGCTTAGTTGAAGGAGATAAAGTAAATGAGTAGGGAAATGTAAAACTCATGAAATGCAA
>NC_029790.2:44373437-44402699 GCF_000816755.2 Arachis ipaensis
ATTTATACAGTAAGAACAGATAAAAATGCAAGAAGATAGCTCATGAAAGCAGGGAACATAGAATCGAGCATTGAACCCTCACTGGTAGTGTATATGCACTCTATTCTCTCAAGTGTCTAGGGGAATCACTCAACTCTTCTCTAATCATGCTTTCTAAATTTTTGTTCTTCACCTAATCAATCAACAATATTTAACATACCAATGCAAATAAATTCCCATTATTTTATCATGACACATCCCCTTATTGACCCTTGTTCCCACAATTTTCCATACTCAATTAACCCACCATTCCTATCTTAAGCTAATCAAAGATTCAATTGGGATATTTAATTATTTTTCCGCTTAAGGCTAGTAATGTGGTAAAATATAGAACAAATGGGATTAAATGGCTCAAAGTGGCTGACAAAGGTAATTTAAAGGGTAGGCTTATTTGGGATAAGTGAGCTAAAATCAAACAATGGCCTCAATCATATGCAAGCATGTAAATACATTAAACATTGGACATATAGGATGAAACAAAATAAAGATCACAATCGTAGAGAAGTAAATACACAAGAATAAAATATTTATGGTTAAATAATGTAACCATATAATTAAGCTCAAATTCTCACAGGTTTTGTGTTCTAGCTTTAAACTATGTTCTAAATACAACTTCAAACAAGTTTAACACAAAGGTTTTGATTTAAATTAGTGAAATTCCTCAAAAAGTAGGGTCTTAGAAGAAACTTATTATTTTCAATCAAGTAGAACATGCATGCAACTAATTATTACTACGCAATCTATTCTATCCTAAACAAAAGAAAAATTAATTAAATATCCTACTTTACTGGTGTTTAAGGAAAAGAAATTACCTCCGGAAGTCAGGTACTGACCGACTTCCCCACACTTAAGGCTTTGCACCGTCCTCGGTGCCATCTGTCATGAACAAAGGGGGACTGGTAGCAGCATCTCCACCATCGGGATCGTCATGGCTCCCTGTGCTAGTAAATGAAGTGGACTTCGAGGTGTATGGGTCTTTGTAGTTTCCCAAAAGTAGCTCCTTGAGGCAAGTGAATCGGCGCTTGTTACAGCGCTCTCTTAGCTTTGCTTTGTGTTCCTGCCGATCCATCCTTTCAAGTATCTGATGGAGCAGTTGGTTTGTTGTAGGTGCTTGTGATGTTGAAGGAGGAATGTCTTCAGCCGGTTCTGTAGGTTGGCTTTTGGTGGCTGCTGGTGGTCTGATATATTTTCCGTTAGGGACGTACTGATCATCCCGTGGGAGTATGGCTTTGGTGTCCCCAGCTCTGTAGGAGACTCCGGCTGCCGAGACGAGATTTGAAACCAAGGCAGGAAAAGGTAAGTTGCCCGCAATTTATACGTGTCCCATTGCATTCCGGATGTATCTTGGTAAGTTTAGAGGCTGGTCTGTAAGAATACACCAGAGTAAAACAGCCATGTCTGCAGTGAAGAAGGACTCGTGAGTGCTCGGAAAGAAGTAGTGAGACGTAATCTGTGCCCATACTTGAGCCTCCAAGGTAAGTGCTGAAGCCGATATCCCTTTTGGTCGGGATCGATGGTATCCGTAGATCCATCTGCTGCCAGGTTGTGCTATAACTCTGAGAACAGCGTCCCAGTCGAATTGGTTTTCTGGCGCTTGAGTGAGGCTTCTTGAAATGCGTCCAATCCTTCTGGAGCAGGGGGAAGATCGAAGGCTTATTGAATGGCCTCTTCAGTTATGGGGACTTGCTTCTGACGGACATAGACAGACTGCATGGTTGGCATGTGAAAGTTGGAGTAGAATTCTACTACCCATGAGAGATTAACCTACCGTGGCTGTCTCCGTAGGAATCCCCATTGTCTTCGTTCAAGTTGCGGCTCAACAAATTCAGTAATGCGGGTTGGGAGGATGAGAAGGTATTCATTATTGTAATTCCTCTCTGCCAGGATGGGGAAGATCTGCTCACAGTAGTGGTTAGGAAACCGTGCAGTGTCCTTTGCTGGGAAGGCTTTTTCTTTTTCGTCGACCTTGATGATCCTTTTGATTCTTTTTGTTGAGGGCTTTACTGCTGTTGAAGATGGCTCTGCCACTAATGCTCTTTTGTTCCTCTCCTTGCTGGTGATTTGGGAGTATCTTTCTCTTTACCTTTCTTGGTGGCCATCCTGAAAAAGGAAAGAGAAAGTGAGATGTAAAGCAAAGGGTTCGAGCAAGGGAGCGAACAATATGGGTGGTAATCCATGCACGATAAATAAGTATGTCGTTAACACATGGTCTAGACTACATGTGAAAAGTCCATCAAAGGTAATATAGTAAGTGCATGTGATGGCAATTAAATGCAAGATGTTTATTGGCATGCCGGCAAAGGCATGAGTAGCATAGATCAAGCATTCAATGTCCAAGTTAGATTACCAAGTCTTTCAAACTGGCAATCTCTTTGTATTGACAATTAAATTGAATTAATAAAATATAAAAGGGGTTTTGTGAAAAACAGGCATTAAAGTAATAGAATAGAGTAAGTAAAGATAATGTGTAATGCCATACGGGCGTTTTCACAAACACTTGCCGTGCATGTTGAATATGTTATTGGAAGTAGGAAATTAAGTCATGCAAGCAATCCTTTTGAAAAGTAATATAAAATTGTCAAACAATACATAATAACTCACAAGCAAAATATGAAAGAAGATAATGACCCAAATAAATTTCTGACACCAATTAAGGGAATGAAAAGAAGAGTAAAAGAAAAATATAATATAGATAAGGGAACTAAAAGAATAAGTAAACATAGATAAAAATAATGGAAAAGTAAAACTAAAGAGAGAAAGAAAAGAACCTTGATAATTGATATGAAAAAGAAGGAAAAAGAAGGTAAAAAGTGAGAATGAATAGAGAAGGAAGAAGGGGAAAGAAAGAAATAAAAAGGGAAAAGAAAAATAAGGATTTAGGAGAAGAAAAGATAAGATATTTTGGCTGATCTGGAAATTCTGTGCGCCGCATGCGACGCGGACGCATGAGTCATGCGGTCGCGTGGTATGCGATGTGTTCAAGTCGCGCGAATGTGTGGGTCACGTGGTCGTGTGAGTTGCTTTGTGCGAATGGCACGAGGGTAGCGACGCGTTCGCGCAACTCTCTGTGTTAAACTCATTTTGCCAAAAATTAGGGTGACACGATCGCGTGGTTGACGCGATCGCGTGGATGGCCATGTTTGGAGGACGATGCAGCCGCGTGGGGCACGCAGTCGCGTGATGAGGCTGGTGCTTCTAGCATCATTCCAGCCCAGCTCCATCGCAACATGCTGGCATACACCTCTTTTACGCGATTTTTTTAGGGTCACGCGTTCACGTGGGTGATGCAGACGTGTGGGATGCTTATTTTTTAAAATGACACGGACGCGTGGGCATGTTTGTGCCTAAGGCACGCCTCCAGCCACGCTTTCGCGTGACTCTCTGTCCAATTCTCTTTTCTTCAATACGCCCTGGTGACGCGGACGCGTCAGCGACGCTGCCGCATCGTGTGCGTGCTTTTTTTTTAAAATAAAATGTAGAATGCTCAGGAAAACTATATGCAGCTATATGTAGGGATGATGAGAAGAGTCATTAACATCATAAAAATAAAGTAAAAACAAAACTAAGACTGAAACGGAACGATCATACCATGGTGGGTTGTCTCCCACCTAGCACTTTGCTTTTACGTCCTTAAGTTGGATGCTCTTTAGGTTCATTCTGTTTCTCTTGGTGGGTCTTCCAAGAGGAAGATCTCTAGTTCCTTTTGATTCTTCATCTTCTCACCATGATAAAGCTTTAGGCGATGTCCATTGACCTTTAGAAATTTGGAGCTAGTAAGATGACGCAGGTGGAAAACTCCGTATGGCTCTACCTTCTCTAATCTGTATGGACCTTCCCATCTTGATCTCAGTTTACTTGGCATGAGCCTCAGTCTGGAGTTATATATTAGGACTAACTCCCCTGGTCTGAATTCTTTCCTTTTAATGTGCTTGTCATGGACAGCTTTCATTTTCTCCTTGTAACGCCTGGAGTTGTCATATGCTTCTAGGCGGAGGTTCTCTAGTTCTGCTAGTTGCAGCTTTCTTTCAGCACCAACTTTTGTAAGATTCATGTTACACTCCTTCACAGCCCAGAAAGCCTTGTGTTCTACCTCTATTGGGAGGTGGCAAGCCTTTCCATATACCAAGCGGAAGGGGCTCATCCCAATGGGTGTCTTGTACGCTGTTCTATATGCCCAGAGTGCATCTTGTAGCCTGGCACTCTAGTCCTTCCTATGAGGTTTTACTATCTTCTCCAGAATACGTTTAATCTCTCTGTTAGAGACTTCTTCTTGCCCATTGGTCTGGAGATGATAAGCTGTTGCTACTTTGTGAATTATCCCATGCTTTTTCAGTAATCCTGTTAGTCTCCTGTTACAAAAATGGGTGCCTTGATCGCTCACAATTGCTCGTGGTGATCCAAAGCGACAGATATTATGGTTTCTAACAAAGGAAACAACAGTGTTAGCATCATCAGTGCGGGTAGGAATTGCTTTCACCCACTTAGAAACATAATCTACGATTAATAGTATATAAAAGTAAACATTAGAATTTGGAAAACAGACCCATGAAGTCAATGCCCCAAATATCAAAAATTTCACAGAAAAGCATAAGCTATTGAGGCATCTCATCCCTCTTGGAAATATTACCAAACTTTTGGCATGGGGAACAAGATTTACAAAATTCAGCAGCATCTTTATAAAGAGTAGGCCACCAGAATCCACAGTCTAGAATTTTTCTAGCTGTTCTTTGAGGGCCAAAATGTCCTCCACTCTCAGATGAGTGGCAGACCTCTAAAATGGACTGGAATTCTGATAGAGGCATACAACGTCTAATTACTTTGTCAGCACCACACCTCCATAAATATGGGTCATCCCATTTATAATATTTGGACTCGCTTTTCAGCTTGTCTCTCTGGTGCTTAGTAAAATTTGGAGGAAAAGTGTGGCTAACTAGATAATTAGCTACAGGTGCATACCAAGGAACTACTTTGGATAGTGCTTGTAAGCTATCAAATGGGAAATTATCATTTATAGGAGTGGAGTCACCCTTAATGTGCTCAAGGTGACTCAGGTGGTCTGCCACTAAATTCTGGTTACCACTCCTATCCTTAATTTCTAAATCAAATTCTTGTAACAGCAGTATCCAACGTATTAGCCTTGGTTTGGACTCCTTTTTAGCTAATAAATATTTTAGAGCTACATGGTCTGAGTACATTACTACCTTAGTACCAAGTAAATAGGCTCGGAATTTATCCAGAGCAAAAACAATAGCAAGAAGCTCTTTTTCAGTAGTAGTATAATTAGACTGAGCAGCATCTAGAGTCTTAGATGCATAAGCAATTACAAAAGGGTCCTTACCTTCGCGCTGAGCCACCGCTGCTCCTGCTGCATGGTTGGAAGTATCACACATGATTTCAAATGGCTAGCTCCAGTCTGGTCCTCTCACAATTGGAGCTTGAGTCAGGGCGGTCTTCAGCTTATCAAACGCTTGCATACAGCTTTCACTGAATTCGAACTCAATTTCCTTCTACAGCAATCTGGATAAAGGTAATGCTACCTTACTGAAGTCCTTAATGAATCTCCTGTAAAAACCTGCGTGGCCAAGGAACGAACGGACTTCCCTCACAGAGGAGGGGTAAGGTAAACTAGAAATAACATCCACATTTGCTGGATCTACAGAAATGCCAGTATTAGACACAACATGTCCTAGTACAATTCCTTGTTTGACCATAAAGTGACATTTTTCAAAATTTAATATAAGGTTTGTACTAACACATCTGTCTAACACTCTAAATAAACTATCCAAGCAAAAGCTAAATGAATCACCATATATGCTAAAATCATCCATAAAAATCTCCATACAGTTCTCAATAAGATCAGAGAAAAGACTCATCATTCATCTTTGGAAAGTAGTTGGTGAATTGCATAAGTCAGAGGGCATTCTCTTATAAGCATAGGTCCCAAAAAGACATGTAAAAGTAGTCTTTTCCTGATCTTCAGGAGCTATATGAATTTGAAAGTATCCTATATAACCATCTAAAAAACAATAGTGAGATTTACCTGACAGGCGATCAAGCATCTCATTAATGAATGGCAAGGGGTAATGATCCTTGCGAGTGGCTTGGTTGAGACGCCTATAGTCAATGCAAATTCTCCATGAATTCTGCACTCTAGTTGTCAAGAGCTCTCCATGCTCATTTCTTATTGTTGTGACTCTAGACTTCTTGGGCACCACTTGTACTGGACTGACCCATTCACTGTCTGAGATGGGGTAAATGATATCTGCTTCAAGTAGTTTGGTTACTTCTTTCTTGACAACTTCTAAGATGGTGGGATTCAATCTTCTTTGAGGCTGACAGACAGGCTTTGCTCCCTCTTCTAAGAATATTTTGTGTTCATAAACTTAGGGGCTAATGCCTACTATATCCGCAAAGCTCCATCCAATTGCTTTCTTATGCTTTCTCAGCACACTGAGTAGTTGTTCTTCTTGTTGAGAAGTGAGTTCCTTTGCAATGATGACCGGGAACTTCTGCTTGTCCTCAAGGTAATCATACTTGAGGTGTGGAGGAAGGGGCTTTAATTCTAATTTCTGCTCATAGCTAGGCTCTGGATCATCTGGGACTGGTGATAATGGTAAAGTCTTCTCATTGTTTTCAGAAAGTGTCCCCACACTTAGACCTTGCTCCATATACTTCTCTTCTAATTCTTCCTGGTGAACTTCAGCTACAGTTTCATCAATAATATCGCACTGAAAGATAGAGTGATCTTCTGGAGGGTGCTTCATAGCTTCATTTAAACTGAAACTCACTGTTCTGCCATCTATCTCAAAGGAGTAGGTTCCTGAGAATGAATCCAACTTGAACTTTGAAGTCTTCAGGAATGGTCTTCCAAGCAGGATTGATGATGGCCTTCCTGAGTCATTAGGGGGCATTTCCAGGATGTAGAAATCAATGGAAAATGTAAGCCCCTTAATGCTCACTAGTATATCTTCAGCAATTCCAACTACTGTAATAATGCTTTTATCTGCTAACACAAAATGAGCTGCCGACCTTTATAAGGGGGGAGCCTCAAAGTATCATATATGGACAAAGGCATTATACTAACACATGCTCCTAAATTGCACATACAGTCAAAAAATATCACACCTCCAATGGTACAGTTAACCATACATGGACCTGGATCACTATATTTTTCAGGTATATTTCCCATTAAAGTAGATATAGAACTACCTAAAGGAATAGTTTCTAATTTATTAATTTTATCTTTATGTATGCACAAATCCTTTAGAAACTTTGCGTATTTAGGTACCTGTTGAATAACATCAAACAGGGGAACAGTTACCTCGACCTTTTTGAATATTTCTACCATTTTGGGATCGAGTTCCATCTGCTTTCTGGGTTTCCTTGCAAGTTGTGGAAATGGGATAGGGTGTAATGACCCAATTTTCAGTACGCCTAGGACATACCAGAAACTGAGTGCTACCAATTTGTCATCCTATATATTATCTATTATTTATTATATGAGCCTGATTCGTTGTTAAAAGCGTAGTTAGTTAGTGAGGTACTTTTTTTTTTTAAAACATTTGGATTAATAGACGGATTCATTCATAATCAACTCACAGCTGATAACAGATAAAACAGTTATAAGCAACCACACATAAATACATCACAAGTAGCTAGCAACATTCAGTTATCCAGCCTTTATTAGAGTATAGACCTTTAGTTAGAACACCCTAGGTATAGCTAGATAATAACTATATACATATACATACATACAACATCCCAGGTCCTGACCTGTTCAAGAGGTCCCTAAGCTGGCACTTAGGCTAGCTTAGACTCTATACTCACCTAGTCCCTCTAAACTACTAAAGCGAGGGAAAGTACGTTCTAAGTCTTCACAACTCAAGTCAGGTGGAACGTCATCAAAAGATAGAACATCATCTGCTACTCCTCTGCACGATCAAACTTTTCCACAGGACGTCTCTCTGGTACCTCATGAAGTATCCACAAAATAGGAATCTCATACACAGGATTTAGGTTAAAGTGCGCATACAAAGGGGTGCAGACGTTGGCTGGTCTCACAGTATTTACATATAATCAGAGAACGATATTCACCCTAGACTCAGAAGACTATCTAGAGCAGAATCCTCTTCTTGCGAACGGTCATCAACGAACTATGGTAAGGTATTCTTAATTCCATCTGAAGGGGGAAGGGAGAGAGAAGGGGTAAGAACTGGGGAGTTCTTAGTAGGGTCGGGGTTATTAATTACGTTCATTAATTCTATGTTGTTTAGCAGACTATTAGCAGAATACAAGGAAGCAGTAATTAGAAAACACAGATAAGTAGAGAAGATAGAGAAAACAGATAGCAGAACACAAACAGAAGAATACAAGAAAATATCACAAGCGCAGAGAATGGAATACAAACAAGGAAAGCATACATTCATACCACAAACATAACAAAGGAAATGCGCAACCAAGTATGATGCATGTCTAGCCCTAGTGCAGGTAATGAGCTCATCTGTCGGTTACTAACCCGCTCCCGACGTTATCCAGCAACCTCTGTCTGGATAAGGCTTTCCTATTGGCTATACCTCTGTGTACAGGAAATAACCCCTCTGCCACCACAGGGTCCACTGCACGCAGGAAATAACACATCTGCCACTGCAGGGATGTACGCCGACACACCTTCTGTATACATGAAATAACCCCTCTGCCACTACAGAAATGGAACAGGTGGTCACGGTACTTCTGTAGCAAGAAATAACCCCTCTGCCTTACAGAAATAAAATATGGATCTGTACCGTAGGAAAGCATTCTCAGTGATCACACCATTATCTATCTGACTACCTCACTGCAGCAGATGATCATACAAGTATATCTGGAGTTGCCTTAACGCAACAAATGAATAAACACATCTCTTGGATTGCCTCAAGCAACAAATAAATATCTATTGGGTTGCCTCAAGCAACAAATCATCACATAATCATTCTCATTATCATCATCATTTTCACATTCTTATGCAGTACCTCTTTCTTTCTCTGTTCAATCATACTGTACAAACTTTACATCTTTCACTTTTACAACATCTTAATTCAAACCCATTTCTCTTTATCACATTACTCTTTTCTCTTTGTCTTTTTACTTTGCTCTGATTACTCTTTTCTCTGTATCCCTTTATTCTGCTCTGGTTACTCTGTTCTCTGTATTTTTTTACTCTGCTCTGATTTCTCTGTTTAACGTATGTATTTAAAGCTTATGTAAATTTCGGTATGAATAGTTAGTCTGTCCCAAGTATAGGTTCATTAAGTCTATACTGAAACAGTTTAACTTTTCATATAATACCTAACCCTATTCGCAATTCCAGGACTAACTATGTTGCCCTAGTTCGTTCACTAGTCTCTGTCTGTTTTTCTGTCATTAAAACTTTACAGACTTTTTCTTGGATTTTTATCTTTTCTTCAACTTCTTATCTTTTATTTATCTTTGCCTCACTAATATATTTTTACCACTCCCTAAGTGTTTTATGAAAGTAATTATGAGATTCTGTGATTAAAGTTGTCTTTCTAAAGCTTTTACAGAAAACTGCCTTTTCTGTATTATTTTATTATTTTTATTAAAATATTATTTTTAATTTAATATTATTATTTAATATTTTATTATTTTTTATTATTTTATCATTAAATTTTCAAAAATTAACTTACTTTTACTTTTAACCTTTAAAATTCATTTTTTACCACCCGTAACTTTTAATATTTCTACTTTTACCACCCTAACTTTCAGAAATTACCATATAACCCCTTAAACACCAAAAATTTTACTTCCTTGCCCTTTTAAGGATCTAAAGCCTGTTCTTCATTGTTTTTCATCACACTCAAAGTGTTCTTCATGTTCTTCATAAATTCTTCAGATTCTTTCTCTGTTTTTACCCGTTTTTCAGTCTTTTCAGCAACCGATTTTTACTATAATTCATAATAAATTAGCAGCCACTAAAACCCCATCTTTTCTACATGATTTTAACACAAATTGAACCTCAATTTAAGCTTAGGGTTTCGTTTTTCCAGCTGCCCAAGAACATGAACTTTAAAGCTTGAATTTCATCAAATTTCATCAAAATTACACCAAAATTTCAACAAGAATCACTCATATAAATCATCAATTTCAAGCACATCCAAACCATATCATAATCACACAACTCAAACACAATCAATCAAGATTAAATTCATCAATCCCTACCTGGTTTTGCTGCTCCTAATTCGGTTAAACTTTTAGGTGGTCCTTAAGCACTTTTTCCTCCTAAATCACATCAAGAACAACTTTAAATCCAAAAACTCTCAACTGACCAAATCTCACTCAGTATGTTAGGAAGAGATATCTCACCTTAGACTTACTAGAAATTCACGTTTCTTGGCCCTCAAGTCAAGTTAAGCATGATTCCTAAGGAAGAACATCAAGAAAACACATGTTTTGCATGGTTTTCCTTGAAAACCGAATTGAAATGGGAGGGAGACAGCCATCTCACCTTATTTCCATCCTTGATAAGTTACATGGTTATGTACTAATATAATGATAATATCATCCGATTATATCTCTTCTCTCATAAATCGAGTTCGGTTCGTCAAACTGAGACTATTTACAAAAAACCAAATCAAAACTTCTAACCGATACGGTTCAAAAACCAGGTTCTTCGTGACCGCGTTATCGAGCTTGTCTCAGAAAAGGTTATAACTTAAAGATGACATAATGACAATGAGGATTGAGATACTTGATGATATATCAAAGGTTTTCCCCTTACTGATCTTCCGAAGAAATTCGTACTTTCAGAAAAGATTCGCATTCTCGAAAATCGGGGTTGTTACATAGGGAGGGCGTGATTTGCAGCCTCTGCATCCCTTGGTGCTTCATTCTGTGGTTGAGCTTCCTCTTCTTCCACTATGTCTTGTACATCCTCTTCTTCTTCATCATCTTCCACTTCCACCACATCCTCTGCTGGCACGTTTTCTGGTGGGTTTGGCTCCTCATGGTTCCTCTCTTGTAATGTGGTTACGGACCTCAAAATGATGGCGTTGATGCCACCCTTGGGATTAGGCAGTGGTTGAGAAGGAATTCCATTAGAGCTTGAAGGTTGATGTATGGAATTAAGTGAGGAATCCATCCGGGAGACGAGAGCTTGTAAAGTGGCAGTCAAGCCATTCATACTAGACTTCAGCTACGCATGCATGTCTTGTTATCCTTGCACAAGAGAATAGAGCATCTCGTCATTTGATGAGGAATTAGAATAAGCAGTCTGAGAAACGTGTTGTTGGGTTTGCTGGGGTCCTTGTGATTGTCTTAGGTGAGGTGCCATGTAAGGTTAGTTCTGATTCTGCTGTCTGTTGTTGTTATTGTTATTCCACCTCTGGTTTCCATTGTTGTCTCTGCCTCCTTTGTTAAAGTTATCCCTCCAGCCATGGTTGGAATTATCTCTCCAGCCTTGGTTGGAGTTGTCCTACCATCCATGGTTATTGTTGCCACCTTGGTTGTAGTTGCCACCTTGTTGATTGTATCCTTGATTCGAGCGGTCATAGAAGTTGTTAATGGCTGCCACAGTGTTGTCTTCCTGGAGCTGCAGACATTCATCAGTATAATGACTATATTCAGCACAGATTCCGCATACTCTTTGTAGAACTAACTGTTGGCTTTGTTGTGGTGAAGGCTGAGCTTGTTGTGCCTGTTGTTGATTTAACTGCATCTGCTTCAATAGGTTGGTCATTTCATATATACTCTGTGTTAGAGTAGTAGTTTCTTTGCTAGAGGAAATCTCTGCAATAGCTTTGGGGTTGCACCGCTGTCTGTGATTCCTAGTGGACTCAGCTAAGTCATTGATCAGTTGCCATGCTTCATCTGTGATTTTGTACTTTTTCAAAGAACCATTACTAGCACCTTCCAGTGTAGTCTTATCCTGGGGGTTCATGCCTTGAGTGAAGTAGCTGATCAATACTAGTTTACCAATCATGTGATAGGGACATGCGTCAAGGAGATTGTTGAAGCGCTCCCAATATTCATAGAGAGTCTCTGATTCACCTTGAACAATGCAAGAGATCTCTTTTCTCAGTCTATCTGTGACTTCAGCTGGGAAGTATTTTTCTAAAAATTCTATTCTAAGCGTATCCCAGTTGGTAACAGTTGCTTCAGGTTGGGAGTAGTACCACTCCCTCGCCTTTCCCTCAAGAGAAAATGGGAAAGCGGTTAACAGAATAGAAGTTTCATCTGCACCATGACGCCTAACAGTAGAACAGGCTGTCTGGAAATCCCTAAGGTGCTTGATATGCTCTTGAGCAGGTAAGCCATGAAACTTGGGGATCAAGTTGATTAGTGCGGTTTTTAGTTCAAAATCTGTAGCTGCAGTCGGGTGATGCACTTGATACGGCTGCAGTGTAAAATCTGGGGCTCCAGCTTCCTGGAGGGTAATTCTCCTAGGTACTACCATGGTATCTGCACGTGAATCAACTGAATCAGTAGTAAATGAGCTTGTCTCGCTCTCAGATGGCGGTTCAGATTCGCCCTCAGATGGGACTGTGAATTGATAATAATCACTTCACCACCCTCAGAGGCTAACCGACGTCGAGTTCGTCTAATATGTGAAAGAGTTCTTTTAATTTCAGGATCAAATGGGACTAAACTCGGATCAGGCAATAAACGCGTCATTCAATGAGAAAGACAAGTAGCTCATGGTAACAGAAGTAAAAATAAAATATGTAAATAAAAATAAAATATATATACTAATTAATAATTTAGCACACTATTTCAACTCCCCGGCAACGGCGCCAAAAATTGATGCGTGGCAGAAGTTAACCAATTTAGAGATTTCAATTAAGAGACAGCGTTGCACGTATAGCTCTTAACCGGCTAAGATCTGCCTCACCAATTTAAAAAGGATTGTCACAAATTTTAGAAATAAAATACTGGGAGTATGAGTCCCAGGTCGTCTCCCAACGAGTTGCAGGGAAGAGTGCTATTTTATTAACTAGGGAGTTTCAGAAAAATTAAGTTTTGATAACGAATAATTAAAATGATTAAAAATTAAAGCAATAAAAAAAATAAACTAAGAATAGTTATTGATACTCTGAATAAAAAGCCTTGACTGAGGGAATAATTAAATAGAACTTCTATCTTTGTTGGGATCTTCTCAAATGTGGTGTAAAAAGGTTGTTGTTCTCACTCGATTTTCCCTTACTAAATAAGGAAAGGTATCGTGATTAAACTAACTCTTACCCTCAATTCCTAGTCCTCTCCCTTGGGGAGGTCTAGTGCTAGTAGGTATAAAATTAGCTAACAACGTCCAATTCAACCAAGCACTTGAGCATTCTAACTCAAGTATCTCCTTTTAATCAACCCCCATGTCAAGTAGAAATTTTACTCCATTGACATGAAAGAAATAATCATAAAAATATGAGAAGACATAATTAAATAAAATGAAATAGAGAATTAAAATTAATTAAAATAAAAACAACTTCATATATTAATAATTCTAAAACGCAACATAATTATCTTAATAGAGTCAATGAGTAATTAATTAAAAATAAGGGAGTAAAGAAACAAACTAAAGTAATGTCTTCAACGGAGGTAATGGCTCTTCAACATCGACAATCCAAAGCAAAAGCACAAACTATCAATGTAACACTAATCTAGATTCAGATCTAAAACTAAGAGTAATCCTAATGTGATGAATCTCAATGTGTGTGGATGCCTCCTTGAGTTTCTGCATGTTCCCTAGGTTTAGTCTGTGTTTCTGGGCCGAAAACTGAGTCAAAATGCGGCTCGAAATTGCCCCCAGCGTATTCTGTAATTTTTGCAGATCGCGCAGGTCATGCGTACGCATCGTCCATGTGTTCGTGTCATTCAGCGATTTTCCTTGTCACGCGTTTGCATGGTTCATGCGTTCGTGTCATTCGTGCAGACTCCAATCCACGCGTTTATGTCAGGCACGCGTCCGCGTCATTGCGAATTCTCCATTTCGCGCGTTCGCGTGGGCCATGCGCTCGCGTCATTGCTCGCTGGTCATCTCCTTAGTTTTTTGTGTTCCTTCCATTTTTGCAAGCCTCCTCTCTAATTTCCAAGTCATTCATGCCCTATGAAGCCTGAAACACTTAACACACGGATCACGGCATCGAATGGGATAAAGGAGAATTAAAATACATAATTAAAGGTCTCTAGGAAGCAAGTTTTCAACCATGGAGTGATTTTAGAAAGGAGTTGTAAATACATGCTAATCATATGAATAAGTGGGTAAAGATTTGATAAAACCACACAATTAAACACAATATAAATCATAAAATAATGGTTTATCACTGATCTGGATAAACTGTGCGTCGCATGCAATGCGGATGCTTGGCCACGCGATCGCGTGGCGGATGATAATTTCAGGTGACGCGGACGCGTGGGTCACGCGATCGCGTGGCCTGATTTGTGCTGTTGGTGCGAGTGCAGCGTGCGTTCGCGCAACTCTCTGTTTTAAATGCATTTTGCCAAAATTTAGGGTGACACGATCGCGTGAATGGCCAAATTTTGAAAAACGACGCGGCCGCGTAGGGTACGCGTTCGCGTGGTAGGGCTGGTGCTTCCAGCATCATTCCAGCCCAACTCCACCATAACTCTCTGCCATATACTTATTTACGTCGATTTTGCAGGGCCACGCGTTCACGTGGGTGATGCGCACGTGTGGGGAGGCTATTTTTAAAACGACGCGGTCGCGTGGGCATGTTTGTGCCTAAGGCATGCCTCCAGCCATGCTTTCGCGTGACTCTCTGCTTCTTTTCTTCCTTGTTTCTAATGCACCTATGACGCGGACGCGTCAGTGACGCGGACGCGTCGTGTGCATTTTTTTATGTAGTTTGCAGAATGCAAAATGCAGAATGCAGATGACTATGCAGAAATTATGAATGAACACGAATGAAAATAAAATAAAATAAAACTAAGAACAAAAAGGAAAAAATATACCATGGTGGGTTGTCTCCCACCTAGCACTTTTAGTTAAAGTCCTTAAGTTAGACATTTGGTGAGTCCCTTGTTATGGTGGCTTGTGCTTGAACTCATTTAGGAATCCCCACTAGTGTTTGTAATTCCAATAGCCTCTGGGATCCCACACTAGTTGCATAAAGCCTTCAAGCAAGTTAAAGCAAGTGACAAGGCCCCATGAGTGTTGATTGCTAGAATGAATTCCAGGGTCCCAAACCTTACTTTTGCACCCGTCTTCTTGTTGATCATCATGATTCCATCCGGGTGGCACACAATTTAAATTCTCAATGAAGTACCCAAACGACTTCCTAGACCCATTTAATCGAGCTCTACACCAATCCTTGCACTTCAACTTAGAGTGTGCAACCATATTGAACCTTGCAGGGCAATTCATACCACTAGCCATCTCCCTCTTACTCTTATAGCCACAAAGAGCTCTAAGTTGCCCATCCATCTCAAGCAAAGCATATTCAAGTGAGCTAATTAAGCTTAGAGATGAGAGATTTACACACTTGAATGAAGGGTTTGATGGTGATGGCTTTGGAAAGGTCTCCGACAACCTTGGCAAGGTGATTTCTAGCTCCATTCCCTTAAGCTCTTCCTTGACAACTTCCACCTCCTTACAATATTTTTCAATTTCAACATCTTCCTCTTGGTAGCCTTCTTCCAATTCGATCTCTTCTTCATTGTTTACCAAAGGCATGAGAGGTTGTGCTTCTTCTTCTTTAATCTCCATCTCTTGATCAACCTCTTCAAAGTCTTTAGCCATGATATGCCTTGAAGGTTGTACACTCTCTTCAACATCAAATTCAAACATCTTGGAAGGAGGTTCTATGACTGGACTTTCCCATGGAGGTTTAGCATCTCCTAAGTCTTCAACCACTTCTTCCTCTTCAATAATTACTGCTTTGTCCAGTTGTTTTAGTATAAAATCATACTCATCCCTGATGATTTTCTTTCCATGATAACTTCTTTCAACTATTCCTTCATCTTCAAGGGTCTCTCCTATCTCCACATTTTGGGCCTCCTCTTGCTCTAAGACAAAATCAGACTCCTCCTTGATGTCTTCCATTACTAATTCTTCAACCACTCCTTCGACTTCAAGGGTCTCTACTATATTCATTTGTAGGGCCTCCTCTAGCTTCTTATAAAGTATGGATTCGCGAAGATGATTCCTTCTTTCTTGTTCCAAATCAATAGCATAACTGGGATCATCTTACTCTTGGATTGATGGATGTGGGTGCTCTTCCATGGAGGGTGGTGATGGGATGAGAAGATTATTATGTGGTTGAAAAGGAAGTGCACTAAAGCTTGAGGGTTGAATATTGGAGGTAGAGGGTTGGTTCATGCGGGATATAAGTGCTTGAAAAGTAGAGGTGAGACTAGTGATAGAGGCAAGTGTGGTATGAAGCTCTGTTTGCCCTTGGTGAATAACACCAATGGTGTTGTCATCCAGTGGAGGTTGGGGTGGATATGGGTTAGGGTCATATGGAGGTGAATGGTGTAAAGGGGCTTGTGAGTATGGTGGATCAAAGGTGTGTTGGGGAGGTGGTTCATAGGCATATGGTGGGGCTTGTTGGTAACTACAAGGGGGTCCACCATATTCATCATCTTTGTACGCTCCCTGGAATGGCTCTTGACCATAGTAATTTGGTGGAGATGGTTTGTCACGAAAGGGTCCACCATAACTATTGTCTTGGTATGCATCACAGAATGGTTGTTGGTTATAGCGCATTGGAAGGGGTTGTTGCCAAGAGAGTTGATCAAATCCTTATGGCTCCTCTCATCTTTGATTCTTCCAACCTTGATGCCTATTTTCATTATAGTTTCCATTCCTTACAACAACATTGGAACCAAACTTGAAACCAGAGGGGTGAGAATTCATAGTAGCTAAAGAAAATAAAAACGAAAACTAATAAAGAAATTAATGAAAATAAATTCCTAAAACTAGAAACACTGACAACAATATAAGATAAAGATTTGAAAAAGGTTTAAATTTTGAAAAGGTTTGATTTTTAAAATTTTAAATTTAAATTTTTGAAATTTAAATTTTGAATTTTGGAATTTAAATATTGAAATTTGAAATTTGATTTTTAAAATAAGATAAGATAAGATTTTGAAAAAGATATGATTTTTGAAAAAGATTTGAATTTTGAAATTTAAAACTAAGATAAGATAAGAAAAAAAATTTAAAATAAAAATCTGAATTTTTTTTTTGTAATTTTCAAAAAAAATCAATTAAAATAAAGAGAAAAGATATTTTTGAATTTAATGAGGAAAGAGAAAAACAATAAAATGACATCAAACTTAAAATTTTTAGATCAAAACGAAGAAAACAACCAAGAACAACTTGAAGGTCAAGATGAACACGAAGAACAACTTGAAGATCAAGAAAGAACAAGGAACATTATTTTTGAAAATTTTAATAACTAAATAAAAACCAATAACCTCTTAATTTACGAAAAAGCAAAAATAAAAACAAAAATAAAAACAAATAAACAAGCAAAAAGAAAATATTTACAATAACCAATAATAAGGCACACGTTTGCAATTTCCTGGTAATGGCGCCATTTTTGACGAACGGATTTCTTGCCAGTAAAGAAATTCGTAAAAAATAATCGCGTTGTAGGTATAGTTTCTAAAGCAGGAAAGAATCCTTTCGTGCAAAAGCTTTGGTTGTCACAAGTAACAAAACCCAATAAAATTTATAACCGAAGTATTTAAACCTCGGGTCGTCTTCTCAAGGAATTGCAGGGAGGTATGATTTATTATTTGGGTTTTTGAAATAGAGAACAAGTAATTTAAATGGCAAGAAAAATAAATTAATAATTATAAAGAAAACTCTTGGCAAGGTATAAGAACTGTAAATTCTATCCTAGTTATCCTTATCAGGTGTGATGAGAATTGGCTTTTGATCCCACTTAGTTAACCCTTACTAAATAAAGAAAAGTCAAGTGGACTAATTAATTTGATCCTCAAGTCCTAGTCAACTCCTGTGGAAAGACTAGCTTTAGAGCGATCCAAATCAATCAGCAATTCTCAAATCTCAATCAACTGCTGAGTTTGACAACTCACGTGTTACCAATTACTTAACCAAAGCCAAAAGGAGAAAATAAATCTAAATTAAATTGAAAGTATCATAAATAGAATAAAACAATTATTAATCTGAAATACCTCAAATTATATTAAATAGAATATTCAAATCTAACATGGAAAGTTCATAAGCCAATTGGGCAACATAAGTCAAATACAAGTAAAAGCATTAGAGTAAATAAAAGTAGAAGAGAACATAAAAAGTAAAAGAACATTGAACCTGGTATGAAGAAAATAACCATAAAATAAGAGAAATCCTATTTCTAAAACCTAAGAGAGAGGAGAGAGCCTCTCTCTCAAAAACTACATCTAAAACCTAATAATTGTGAATATGAATGTTGTATCCTGTTGTATGAATGGATCTCCCACTTTATAGCCTCTAATCTGTGTTTTTTGGGCCGAAAACTGGGTCAGAAACAGCCCAGAAATCGCTGGTTGCGAAATCTGCCACGCTGGTTTTTCGTCACTGCGATGCGTCCGCGTGAATCACGCGTTCGCATCACTTATCGTCAGGGAAACTATGTCATATTATATATCAATTCGAAGCCCCGGATGTTAGCTTTCCAACGCAATTGGAACCGCGTCATTTGGACCTCTGTAGCTCAAGTTATGACTATTTGAGTGCGAAGAGGTCAGGTTGGACAGCTTAGCAATTCCTTCAACTTCTTATATTCCTTCCACTTTTGCATGCTTCCTTTCCATCCTCTAAGCCATTCCTGCCCTGTAAAGCCTGAAATCACTTAACACACATATCAAGACATCGAATGGTAATAAGAGGGAATTAATTTTTGGTAATTTAAAGGCTTTGGGAAGCAAGTTTCCAATTATAGAACAAAATTAGGAAGGAAAATATAAAACCATACAATTTATATGAATAAGTGAGTAAAGAATTGATATAAACCACTCAATTGAGCACAAGATAAACCATAAAATAGTGGTTTATCAGGTATCCATTGACTCTAGCTTTCACTAAGTTAATTAGTGAGGTAGCTAGGACTTATGAATTAGGATTGATGTAGCTCATTTGACTTTCCTTCACTTGTTAGAGGATGACTTAATGAGATTGATCATTGCAATTATCATGTTGTAGTTAGTAACAAGGATAAAGATCCTTAACCATCAACCTTGGCAAGACCTTTTTACCATTTGAGTTCCTTTACTTTCTTGTCATTTATGTTTCTTGTTCCTTATTCCAAAACCCCAAAAACACTTTGCCATAACCAACAATTGAGCATACTTCCCTGCAATTCCTTGAGAGACGACCCGATGTTTAAATACTTTGGTTATTTATATTGGGGTTTGTACTTGTGACAAACAAATTTTTTATTGAGGATTGTTTGTTGGTTTAGAACTGTACTTGCAACGAGAATTTATTTGTGAAATTCTATACCGACACAATTTTTCCTTACATCAAAAACATTAAGAGAAGAGAGTTTAGAGCTGGGAATCTAGTCCTCCTCTACAACTCAAGGTTGAGATTTATGCTAGGCAAGTTAAGATCAAGGTGGGAAGGACCCTACAGAGTGGAGAAAGCTAAGCCATATTGGGTTTTCCACTTGAGTCACCCTTCAAGCCCCACAATCTTCAAGGTTAATGGTCACCGTCTGAAGCTTTATCATGGAGAAAAGATGAAAAGCAACAAAGAGGTTGAGGTGTTCTTTCTTGAGGATGCACCCGAAGGTGAAGAAATCTAAGCTCATGACTGTCCAACTTAAGGACGTTAAAGAAAAGTGCTAGGTGGGAGACACCCCACCATGGTATGATCTTCCATTGTACATAGTTTCTTGCATATAGTCTTTAGAGTCTTTGTGAATTTTTTGATTACTTGATTTTGTGAGTTTGTTTAAGTATGCTTGATTTTGTTTGATTTGTGTTGAGATGCTCATGAGGATTTCATTGATCTTGGTTTGGTTGAATTGGAATGTTGAAGAAATGCTTACTCTTGAGTGTTGCATGAAGTTTTGAGTGTTTTTGAAATATTTAGCTTGAATGACTACCAGGATTGTGTTATAATTGCCCTTCCTCATGTTAATTCAAAAAAAAGGGGGGTCATCAACGCGCAAGCGTGGGCGACGCATTTCCACACCTTCTGGTACTAAAACCAGAGAGTTGTGTGAAATTTGTGCGTGTATGATGCTGGGAGCACAATCGCTCCTTATGCGTAAGCGTCGATGACGCATGCGCACTACTCGTCAATTTCGCACACCCCCATGCAAGCGTGGGCAACACGTACGTGTCGATTGTAAATTCTGGAACTCCTGGTACAAAAACCAGAGAGTTGTGCGAGATTTGTGCGAGAACTGCGCAGGTAGCACAATTTCCACCCACGCATAAGCGTGGTCGACGCTTACACGTCGGTCGCCAATCTTGCCATCCAAGCATGTGCGTCGACGAGGCGTACGCATCGTTTGCACTGCAGCCAACTCCTAGTACTATAACCAGAGAGTTGTGCGAGTTTTATGCTTCCTTTGTGTGGAACGCACAACCTTTTCCACGCGTACGCGTCCTCTCCCATTTCTGCTACCCACGCGTAAGCGTGGGCGACCCTTATGCGTCACTGATCGTTTCCATTCTTCCACGCGTACGCGTGGATGAGGCGTACTCGTCGCACCCCTGACACAGCTGATATGCAGCGCGCCATGTTTTGAATTATTTCCTTAACTTCCTTCTTCCATTGCTTCCTCCTTTCTTCTCCCATCTTCCTACCACCTTGTCTCCGCCCACAACCACTGGCGACCACCACCTCTGGCGGTCCCACGTCCTTTCTTTCTCTCCTTTCTCTTCTTCTTTTTCACTTGCACTCTACCTTGCCTTCTTCCTCTTCTCAAGGTTTTCCTCTTACTCCTTTTTCTTTTTTATCTTCTTTTAAATTTTTCTCTTATTAGTTTCATTTAATTATTCTCTTCCATCTCCTCTTAGTTGCATTTTGGTTAATTTGTTCTTGTTTATTTGCTTTCTTTCTTTTTATAATTTCCATGGGTTTTGAACTTTGAGCTATAACTTGCATTGGTTGGATATTTTGATATCGCTTAGCTCCTTTGTGATTATGTGGTGTTGTTTTGATAATTGGCATTCCATTTTGGGGTGTTATATGTTTGAATTTTTCCAACTTGCTTATTGTTTGGAGGTTGCACACTAAGTGTTTGTTGAAAAGCACCTATGCCTTTATGGTTCATTTTGACATTATGCTTTCAACTTAGTGCTTCTTTTTCATACACTTGCTTTTCTTTGTGTGCATTGAGCCTATTGTGCTTCGTATTTACCATTCTTATGCTCATTACCCATAAATTGCTTCTTCATAGCATATTGCAAGATTAGTGGTTCCATTTTCTCTAACTCCACCTTCTTCCATTGCATGCTTCATTGTCTTGGAGTTAAACTAGGTGCATGATTTTCTTGTGCTTATTATCTATCTTGCATGTGTTAGTTGTGTTGTCTTGATGCTTGAGCATATCCTACTCGTGCCTTATGCTTGCATGCTTCTCTCACTCTTGCATCTCATGCTAGTGCTATGCCCCATGATTACATTGTTGTCTTGTTTACATGTTGCAGCTGTCATGTCTTCAAGACACTTTATTCCTTTGTGGCTCTATTTCTCACTCACATGTTATTATCCAAGTGTTGATTCTTTGAGTTTAATGTTTCCTCTTTTCCTTCCTTTTTCAAGATGGTCACCAAAAAGGGCAAGGAGAAGGCGTCGAACAAGCCGCCTACGAAGAGGGCACCTCAAAGGTCAACCACCAAGGTGCACCATGCACTTAAAGCTAAGCCCCTCTCCAAGAGGGTGAAAAAGATTATTCATATTGATGAGCAAGAGAGGGACAACCTGCAAAAGACCCCATAAGGTTTCCCAACTGCTTTTGTGAGCTCATGTTCCCCGCTATGGTTGAAAGAAACTATCATTCTAAACACCTCCTCGCCCCTCTGGGATACATTGTTCAGTTTGTGATGCCCCGCATTGAGCGGCGACAATGGGATTTCTAATGCGGAGACCACAGGAAGCCAACCTTTCTTGGGTGGTAGAGTTCTACTCCAACTACCACTCCCCTTCTCTTTAGTTTGTTTTTGTGCGCCAGAAGCAAGTCCCGGTTTCGGAGGAAGCCATTTAGCGGGTACTTCATGTTTTGCCGGTACCGGATGAGATGGATGGTTACCAAGAAGTCTTACATCAGCGCAATGAATTTGAGTTTGATTGGAGCCCTATCCTTAGGGTCATTGGCCAACCGGGGGCGGAATGGACCCAAGGGAGAGCCAGGGCCCAACCTAAGTACATTGCAGCACAAGCGCTCACGGTGGAGGCTCGAGTGTGGGCTCAAATCTTGTTTCACTACATCCTTCCAAGCACTCGTGAAACCTCCATCACAGAGGACTTTGCCATCCTTGTCTGGTGCATTCTCACGGAGAGGCCAATCAACATCCCTCTCCTCATCCGACAAGCGATGAGTCGCGTCCATGCAAAGGGTAACCTCCCATTCCCCACCTTGGTGACAGATTTGATTATTACTGCTGGTGTCCCTCACAAGGCTACGAACATGAAAGCAATAATTCCGGTGAAGGGCAACATTGTCCTGAGCGGAAAATATCTTAAGCCTCCCATGGACACCACAAGCCTTGACATGGCTCCTCCTTCTGACATTCCTACCACTACATCAGCACCACAGAAATCCACCCACCAACTACTGCTTGAGCTCACTAAAAAGGTGGACCGATATGAGCGGCGGAACAAACGATGATTTGCTTACATGAAGAAGCTTTGGGGTGTGTTAACCTGCCTAGGGAAGAACCGGACATTTCCACACCCACTTCAGATCAAAGTGAAGCGAGCTGAGATGGATAGTGGAAATGGCGACCCCGATCCCACTTTGCACATCACCAATAGCACGGAAGACCGTGCAAACTTCTAAGTGTGGGGAGGTCGACACCCATAATTTTGATATTTTTTTTAGTTAGGATAAACTGCATGGTTAGTTTTCGTATATGAGCAATTTTCGGCATGGTAGTTGTTTCTGGTTAGGGCTACTTGGTTAGGGTGATGACTTCTCTTCCAAGAAATCATCTTTGGGGCACACTACCAATTTGAAAAATTTTTTGTGTTAATCTTGCTTGAAGAATGTATCTTGCAACATGGTTATAGAGATAGAACACACAGCCTTGTGAGATTTTGAGCTTAATTGATTGGTTGCATCTTATCAACCAATATATCTTGTTTCGGTGTGTGTTGTTCTCTCTATGATTGTGATCTTTGTCTTGGTTGATTCTATATTTCCATTGTTTGGTGTATGCATGCATATGTGGCAAAAGATAGTCGATGGGTAGTTAGGTTTTATATTTTAATTACATGGATTGTCTTAGGTTAGGTGGGAAATTTAGGTTAATCAAGGATTCAAATTTTAGTCCACTTGACCAAATACAATCCTACCTTCACCTTAACCCCATTACAAACCTTGAAAAGACCTCTTGATATGTGTATTCATGCATTAAACATATATTGATTAGTAGAAGAAGAGCAAGCCTTAGAAAGCAAGATTAGTAGAGAATTGAGAGAATTGGCCCTCAAACACTAGAGAGGATAGAGTGCAAATACTTTCGGTGAGAGTTTGATGCTAAACTCCTTGTTCCCGGCTTTCACGAGCTTCCTTCATGCAAGTCATTTACACTCTATGTTGATATTTGAATTGATAGAGTTCATGAATTATCTTATCACTTTGGCCCTATGTGCTCATTTATGTTCTTGGAAGTTATTCACATTTGACCAAGTAGATAGATACATTTGCATTAGTTGCATCCATATAGGTAAAATGCATTTCATAAACGTCATTCTCCTATGTTCTTTGGTCTTTTAATTTTTAGCATGAGGACATGCTTGGTTTAAATGTGGGGAGGTTTGATAAACCCCAATTTTGTGTTTTATCTTGTGCTTAATTTGGGGGATTTTATCACCTTTTCTCACATTTATTCAATGAAATAGCATGGTTTTGTTGTTCTTGGAAGTTATTCACATTTGACCAAGTAGATAGATACATTTGCATTAGTTGCATCCATATAGGTAATTTTCATTCAATAAACTCCAGTCTCCTATGTTCTTTGGTCTTTCAATTTTTAGCATGAGGACATGCTTGGTTTAAGTGTGGGGAGATTTGATAAACCCCAATTTTAGGGTTTATCTTGTGTAGAATTTCGGTGGTTTTACCAATATTCTTTTACACTTATTCATATAAAATGCATAGTTTGTGTCTCCTTCCTTATTTTGCTTCATGGTTGAAAACATATTTCTTTGACCTTAAAAATGCTATATTTTAATCCTCTTCTATTACCATTCGATGCAGTGATATGTTTGTTAAGTGATTTCAGAGTTTATAGGGCAAGAATGACATAGAGGAGAGAAAGGAAGCATGCACAAGTGGAAGGAACATGAAGAATGGAGCTTTAGAGAATTGGCCGCGACGCGCACGCATGGGAGCATGTTGCTAGGATTGGCACGCAAAAGTTGACGCATGCGCATGACTGAGCAAGGATCTCATCAACGCGTACGCGCGCATGACGTGTACGTGTGACGCTCGGCACGTGACTTCATTAGTGAAATCGTGGCTGGCGATTTTTAAAGAGCTCCAGGCCCAATCTGAGCTTAATTCTGGAGAAAAAAGACCCAAGGAACCAAGGATTGAGGGGGATTCACACATTAGAGAATTTTTAGCTAGTTTTTGAGTTTATGTTTCTAGAGAGAGAAACTCTCATTTCTCTCTAGATTTTAGCTTTCTCAATTTCAAATTCACTTAGATCCCTTGGTTAGATCTGTTTTGAATTCAATTTTACATTGCTTTAATTTGTAGATCTCATTCTTATACTCTCATTTAATGTTTTTGTTACTCTAGTTACTTTGAATCTTAGATCTGGATCTTGTCTACATTGATTTTTATTAAGGCATTGTGAAATTTCATGTTATTTGTTGTTCATTGCTTGATTGTTGTTAGTTGTTTGTAGTTGATAGCCTTGATTTGAATTTTTTTTCTCAATTTCATAATGTCTTTCATTATTTCTCACCAAATGTTTGAGAAAATGTCAATTGTAGCTATGGAGTAGATTTTCACTCTTGGCTTGGGGGTTGGGTAATTGGAGACACTTGAATTGTTAAAGCCATTTGTTGATTGATAATTGGAAATTGCTAGTTGATTTGAATGCCACTAAAGCTAGTCTTTCCTTAGGATTTGACTAGGACTTTTGGACTCAAATTGATTATCTCCATTTGACTTTCCTTCATAGTTAGAGGTTAACTAAGTGGAGCAATATCCAATTAGTGTCACAATTGATGGAGGCAATGATGATAGGAATTCCAATTCTCACCCCTAGCCCAGAATTTTACATTGATTGATTGTCGTTCATTCTTGTTAGTTTAATTTCTTAATTCCCTTATTCCAATTGTTAATTGCTCATTGTTGTAGTTTTTGTGTTCATTTACTTTTCTCGTATTCAACTCCAGAATACCAAGAGAACTCCTAACCAATGATGTGCATCTTAGGGCAACTCCTAGGGAGAACGACCCAGGATTCTACTCCCGGTTATTGATTTTGAATTTGTGGTGACACATTTTCTAAATTTGGTGCGGGATAGCTTGTTGGTTTAGACTATACTCACGACGAAATTTCATTGATAAATTCTATACTGACAAATATATCGCATCAAATTTTGGTGCTGTTGCCAGAGAGTTTGCATATGTGTGCCATGTTGTTGGTTAGTGTAAATATGTTGATATGTGAATACTTGCATCTTCCTTGATTGTTTGTTAGTTCAATTGTTAGTTAGGATTAATCTTTGTTTAGTTCATTTTGTTGTCATGAGCTCTATGCTTCTTTCATTAAATGACGCGTTCATTACCGGACCCGAGCTTAGCTACATTTGACCCAGAAATTGAAAGGATTTTACTTCATATTAGGCAAGCTCGAAGTCGGTTAGCCTTTGGAGGTGGTGAAAGGGTTCCTACCAATTCACCAACCGTATCTGAGGTTGAATCCAAAGCGTCATTTGAGGAAGGAACTATCTATTCTTCCATTGATACTACTAATACTTCTTCCGTTGATTTAGGTACCGATACTCTGGCCGCTCTAAGAAGAGTCACTCTTAAGGAGGCGGGTGCTCCGGACTTTGTTCTTCAACCGCTTCAAGTGCATCATCTGGAGTTAAATGCCAATTTTGAGCTCAAGACTGCCTTGATTAATCTTCTACCCAAGTTCCACGGACTCTTCGCTCAAGATCCTATTAGACACCTTAGAGACATTCAAGGTGTATGTTCAACAACTAGGCGGGAGGGTTCCGATGAGGTTGCTATTTGGTTATTTGCTTTTCCATTCTCTTTTGAGGGAAGAGCTAAAGAGTGGTTCTACACTTTCCCGATGAGATTGTTGGCGATTGGGATTTGCTTAGAAGGGAGTTTTTAGACAAATTCTTTCCTCCGGAGGTGATAGATAGTTAAGGAAAGAAATTTCATGTATCGTTCAAGGTGAAATGGAAATGCTCTATGAGTGTTGGGAACATTTTTGAAAACTTCTTGACTCATGCCCTCACCACATGATTGACACTCTAGTGTTGATTAATTACTTTTGTCAATGAATGAAACCTCAAGACAAGATCCTCTTGGATGCTTCAAGTAATGGTTCATTGACAAAGTATAGAACGGCGGAGGAAGTATGGCAACTCATCACCGATTTGGCCGAGTCCACCCAACATGCTAGACAAAGAAACAATTATCCAAGAGCCATAAATGAAGTTTTTTCTAGTGGTGAGACCGTCGCCCTTACCAAGACCTTGGGAGAGATGACCAATATTCTCAAGCAACTCCAACTCAATCAACAACAACCTCCACCTCCTCAACAACAACAATGTAAACATTTGGTCCCTCAAAGAGTGTGCAAAATTTGCTCTTGTTACTCCCATTATACCGATGAATGCCCAAGTCTCCAAGAGGACAATACCTTGGCAGCTACTAATGCATATTATAATCGTCCAAACCAAGGGTATCACCAACAAGGAGGCAACTATAATCAAGGGGATAACTACAATCAAGGTTGGCAAGACAATTCTAACCAAGGTTGGAGGGACAACTATAATCAAGGAGGAAGAGACAATGGTCGGAATCAAAGGTGGAATAACAACCACCAATCGGTATCAACAAAACCCTTATACCAACAACAAAACCAAGGAAAAACCTACCAAACCTACCAACCACCCCACCAAAGGCAAGAACCTCAACTCAATCAACCACAAGTACTTCAAATCACCTATCCTTCTTCTTCCTCCAACCAAGATGAAACACTCCGAGCTATCCTTCAAAGGCAAAGAGACCTTCAAAATTCAATCCAAGCTCTTCTAGCTCGTATGGAACCACCTTCTACCTCCACTATTCAACTTTCAAGTTCTAGTGCACTACCCTCTCAACCTTTACCCAACCCCAAGGGTGGCATCAATGTCATCCTTGAGGTCCAGCACCAAATTACAAGAGAGGATTCCCGATGAGCTAAGCCCAGGAGAAGTCACTCAAGATGAGGAAGTTGTTGAGGTAGAAGAAATCGAAGAGGAGGATGAGGCCCAAGAGGTAGTTTAAGAAGTGGTTGCTCAACCAAAGGACGGAATTCCTAAGGATGGAAATATCTTGCAAGAAGCTACTCCAATTCCATTTCCCACATTAGCAAGGAAGACCAAAAAGCAAGTGGAGCTAGATCCCAAGATGGTGGAGATATTCAAAAAGGTTGAGGTAAATATTCCTCTTTTTGATGCTATTTTCCAAGTCCCTAAGCATGCTAAGTTTCTAAAGGATGTGTGCATGAACAAGGAGAAGATTCATGAATTAGAAACTATTCCATTGAGAAGCTCAATTTATGCTTTGATGGGTGATATACTAGAGAAATGTGGTGATCCCAACCCTTGTCTAATCACTTGCACTATAGATAGTGTACAATTTGTTGATTGCATGTGTGATCTAGGTGCTTGTGTTAGCATTATGCCTTTATCCGTTTATGAAACATTGAAACTTCCACCGTTGAAACGGTCGGCAGCCCGGTTTGTTTTGGCGGATAAAAGTACAATTTCGGTGGTTGGCATTGCGAAAGATGTTTTAGTGAGTATAAAGGGGCTGGTCTTTCCGATTGATTTTCATATTCTTGAGATGCCCCCTAGTGACTCTGGAAGAACATCATCTATCTTGCTTGGGAGGCCCTTTTTTAAGACCTCCTGGTTTAAATTGGATACTTTTTTGGGTATCAATTCTTTTGAGATTGATTAGTCTTGATGGGAAGAATATGATTCAAGGTCCAGGTGTGGGGAGCCCGGAGCCCCCAGAAGGAGATACCTTGCCACCTCCGGTGTTGCCGAATGATCAAGTGCCAAGCCATGAACAAAGTGTAGATTTGAAACCACTAACCACTTCCCTAAAATATGCCTTTCTCGAAGAGAATCAAAAGCTCCCAGTGATCATTGCAAAGGAGCTTACATCCCAACAAGAGGAGAAATTGCTTAATATCTTGAGAAGAAACAAAAAGGCTATTGGGTGGAGTTTGGTAGACATAGTTGGCATAAGTCCTCAAGTTTGTGAACATCGCATTTTTCTAAAAGAGGGAGCCAAATCTATTCGCCAACCTCAAAGGCGTTTAAATCCCACTATTCTAGAGGTTGTGAAGAAAGAGGTGACCCGACTACTAGATGCCGACATTATCTACCCGATTTCGGATAGTGAGTGGGTGAGCCCCGTGCAAGTAGTTCCGAAAAAGTCCGGTGTCACCACAGTTAAGAATGAGAGTGGGGAGCTTATGGCCACAAGGGTACAAAACTCGTGGAGGGTCTGTATCGACTATAGGTGCTTGAATTTGGCTACTAGGAAGGACCATTATCCATTATCATTCATCGATCAGATGCTTCATCGCTTGTCCGGTAAGTCGCATTATTATTTTTTAGATGGCTATTCTGGTTACTTCCAAATCCATATTGCTCCAGAAGACTAAGAGAAAACCACTTTCACATGCCCCTTTGGAACATATGCCTACAAAAGAATACCTTTTGGCTTGTGTAACGCACCGGCTACGTTCCAAAGGTGTATGATGAGTATATTTGCGAATTTTCTTGAGAGGTGTTTATGGACAATTTTAGTGTTTATGGGGACTCCTTTGA
>NC_029790.2:44403141-44478129 GCF_000816755.2 Arachis ipaensis
AACCCCTTCCCCCCTTCTTCCTCCAAACAAGATGAAGCACTCCGTTCTATTCTCCAAGGACAAAAAGAGTTTCAAGCTTTGCTTAACTCTAGCATCAACGGTCTTACCTCTACCATCCAAGCTCTACTAGCCTGTATGGAACCATCCTCTACCTCCACTACTCAACCCTCAAGCTCTAGTGCATTACCCTCTCAATCATTACCCAACTCCAAGGGTGGCATCAATGCCATCACCTTGAGGTCCAGCACCAAATTGTAAGAGAGGAGTCCCGATGAGTTAAGCCCAAGAGAAGTCACTCAAGATGAGGATGCAGATGAGGTAGAAGAAATCGAAGAGGAGGATGAGGCCCAAGAGGTAGTTTAAGAAGTGGTTGCTCAACCAAAGGACGGAATTCCTAAGGATGGAAATATCTTGCAAGAAGCTACTCCAATTCCATTTCCCACATTAGCAAGGAAGACCAAAAAGCAAGTGGAGCTAGATCCCAAGATGGTGGAGATATTCAAAAAGGTTGAGGCAACTATTCCTCTTTTTGATGCTATTTGCCAAATGCTAAGTTTCTAAAGGATTTGTGCATAAACAAGGAGAAGATTCATGATTTAGAAACTCTTCCACTGGGAAGCTCAATTTCTACTTTGATGGGTGATATACTGGAGAAATGTGGTGATCCCGGCCCATGTTTAGTCACTTGCACTATGGATGGTGTACAATTTGTTGATTGCATGTGTGATCTAGGTGCTTGTGTTAGCATTATGCCTTTATCCGTTTATGAAACATTGAAACTTCCACCGTTGAAACGGTCGGCAGCCCGGTTTGTTTTGGCGGATAAAAGTACAATTTCGGTGGTTGGCATTGCGAAAGATGTTTTAGTGAGTATAAAGGGGCTGGTCTTTCCGATTGATTTTCATATTCTTGAGATGCCCCCTAGTGACTCTGGAAGAACATCATCTATCTTGCTTGGGAGGCCATTTTTGAAGACCTCCCGGTTTAAATTGGATGCTTTTTCGGGTACCTACTCTTTTGAGATCGATGAAAGAGTAGTGAGTTTTAATCTTGATGAAGCCATGAGACATCCACCGGAGGACCATTCTATCTTCCGATGTGATATGATTGATAATGTTGTGGTTGAAGTCCACGATGATAGTCTTGATGGGAAGAATATGATTCAAGGTCCAGGTGTGGGGAGCCCCCATAAATGTGAAGGAGATACCTTGCCACCTCCGGTGTTGCCGAATGATCAAGTGCCAAGCCATGAACAAAGTGTAGATTTGAAACCACTTCTACCCAACCTAAAATATGCCTTTCTTGAAGAGAACCAAAAGCTCCCAGTGATCATTGCAAAGGATCTTACCTCCCAACAAGAGGAGAAATTGCTTAATATCTTGAGAAGAAACAAGAGGGCTATTAGGTGGAGTTTGGCAGACATAGTTGGCATAAGCCCTCAAGTTTGTGAACACTGCATTTTTCTAGAAGAAGGAGCCAAGCCTATTCAGCAACCTCAAAGGCGTCTAAATCCTACCATTCTAGAGTTTGTGAATAAAGAGGTGACCCGATTGCTAGAGGCCGACATTATCTACCCAATTTCGGATAGTGAGTGGGTGAGCCCTGTGCAAATGGTTCCAAAAAAGTACGGTGTCACCACAGTCAAGAATGAGAATAGGGAGCTTATAGCCACAAGGGTTCAAAACTCATGGAGGGTCTGTATCGACTATAGGCGCTTAAATTTGGCTACTAGGAAGGACCACTTTCCATTACTATTCATCGATCAGATGCTTGATCGCTTGGCCGGTAAATCTCATTACTATTTTTTAGATGGCTATTTTGGTTACTTCCAAATCCATATTGCTCCGGAAGACCAGGAGAAAACCACTTTCACATGCCCCTTTGTAACATATGCCTACAAAAGAATGCCCTTTGGCTTGTGTAATGCGCTGGCTATGTTCCAAAGGTGTATGATGAGTATATTTGCGGATCTTCTTGAGCATTGTATGGAGGTATTTATCGACGATTTTAGTGTTTATGGAGACTCCTTTGACCTTTGTTTGGACAATCTTGTAAAAGTATTAGAGCGGTGTACTAAATCAAACTTTGTGCTTAATTTTGAAAAATGCCACTTTATGGTGAGACAAGGTATTATTTTAGGTCACATCGTCTCTAATAATGGTATTTCTGTTGATCTGGCAAAGGTCGATGTTATTTCTGGCTTATCTTACCCTTCTTCTGTGAGGGAAGTTCATGCTTTTCTTGGTCATGCAGGTTTCTACCGGCGTTTCATCAAGGACTTTAGTAAGGTGGAACTACCTCTCTTTCGGTTGTTGCAAAAAGATGTGGAATTTGATTTGAGTGAAGATTGCATGGAGGCATTTGACAAGCTGAAGATTGCTTTGACCCAAACTCCTATTGTGAGAAGGCCTGACTGGAGTCGGCCGTTCGAGATCATGTGTGACGCATTTAACTATGTGGTAGGAGCGGCACTAGCTCAGTGTGAAGGTAAAAATCCTTATGTCATTGCTTATACTTCTAAGACTTTAGATGGAGCTCAGTCTAACTATACTACCACTGAAAAGGAATTGCTAGTAATTGTTTTTGCCTTGGATAAATTTTGGGCCTATTTACTTGGATCCAAAGTGCTAGTATATTCAGACTATACGGCGTTGAAGTATTTGTTGGCCAAGAAAGAGTCAAAACCAAGGTTGATCCGATAGGTATTGCTTTTGCAAGAGTTTGATTTAGAGATCAATGATAGGAGTGGTTCCCAAAATTTAGTGGCAGACCACTTGAGTCGCCTGGAGCACACAAAGGGCGACCCCACTCCTATAAATGATGCATTTCCACTTGAGAGCTTGCAAGCAATATCCGAGGTGATCCCTTGGTATGCACCCATTGCTAATTACTTGGTTGGTCGCACATTTCCTCCCAATTTCTCTCAATATCAAAGGGATAAGCTTAAGAGCGAATCCAAATATTACATATGGGATGACCCATATTTGTGGAAATGTGGTAGAAGGAAGAAGAAAGAGAAAAAAATTAGAAAGAAAGAAGAAGGAAAGAAGAAAGAAGGAGAAAGGAGAAAGGAGAAAAACAGGGTGCAAATCCGCGCATATGTGCCATGCGTTCTTGGGCACGGATGCAGCAGGAACAATCCGCGCGCGCGTGCCATGCGTGCTTACGCGCGGATCGCCTGGCACAAAGTAGGCATAAAGTGGGCACAACTCTCGGGTTTTAGTACTAGGAGTTGTGAAACCACAGCGGTGCGCGCGCGCACTGCGCGCTTGGGCGCCGATGCCCTTTTTTTTTTTTTGAAAAACAGGGCATTCTCCTAATCTATAAGCATTCTAAAACAATCTAAAATCAAATTTAACAGCAAATCTTTTTGGTTTTTGAAAAATTTTCAAATACACTAGAAACAAAACTTATACTACAAGCAAAATGCAACTCAACAACAACTAAACTAATCAAAACAAACTAAGAAGCAACCAATCAATCAAAGTAAAATGTATAAGAGTATAGAAAATAACAAAAACTACCTATAATGGCAACTCAAATCATTTATTAACCAAATCTAAAAGAGAGTGGAAAGAGTTTACCATGGTAGGGTGTCTCCCACCTAGCACTTTTGTTTATTGTCCTTAAGTTGGACTTATGGGAAGCTCCTCATCAAGGTGGCTTGTGCTTGTAACCATCTTGAAACATCCACCAATGCTTGAATCTCCAATAAGCTCCATTCTTCAATTTTAATATCTTCAAGCTTTGATGGAATTCTTCACAAACCATGAGCTCCCAAAGTTGATTTTCCTTGTGCGATCTGGGATCCCACACTTTGTTTTGACAACCATCTTCAAAGTGATCATCATGATTCCACTTGGGTGGTTTAGCCTTGGAGTTCTCAAAGAAGCCTCCAAACAACTTCCTAGACCCATACAATTTAGCTCCACACCAAACCTTGCAATCAAACTTTGAGCAAGCAACCATAATGAACCTAGAATGATGTTTTCAACCACTACACAACTCTCTCTTACTCTTAACTCCACAAAGAGCTCTAAGTTCACCTTCATTTTCAATCAAACCATATTCAAGTGAGAAAGTAAAGCTTAAGGATAAGAATTTTACCCACTTGAATGTTGTGTTGGATGGTGACTTAGGAAGGGGTGGTCCCAATGATCTTGCAAGCTCCACTCCCTTGTGCTCTTCCTTGACTATCTCCACTTCTTTACAACTTTCCTCAACTTCAACCTCTTCCTCTTGGTGGCTTGCTTCCACTTTAATTTCTTCTTCATTGCTCACCAAATGCATGAGAGGTTGTGCATTTTCTTCTTTGATCTCCATGTCAAAACCAATTGGAGAGGATTCAATTGTACATAAGAATTCTTCAATGATTGAATCCATCTCTTGGTCAACCTCTTCAAAGGCTTCAACCACTTCTTCCGGCTCAATTATCTTAACTTCCTCCTCTTGTTGCACTCCTTGCTTCAACTCCTCTTCTTCACCTTGAAGCTCTAAACTCACTCCCTCACTATGCTCCTTGATTGCCTCTCCACATTCGTCAATGGGAGTGCCTTGGTTGCTTAGGCTTAATTGGGAGGAGGCCATATTGCTAACGGCTTCCACTAGGATAGCCATCTTGGCTCCTAGCTCTTTAAACTTCTTTTCATCTTCCTCTTGTCGCCTTAGGATATGAGATTCAGGATCTCTCAATTCATGCGTGGGGGCTTCATCGGGAGGTGATGGTGGGAGAGAAGTGCATTTTTGGGAGGAAAGGTTCATAATCGGAAGTTGGTTCATCTTGGTAAGGGCATGGAGGTGGTGTATATTGAGGTGGTTCTTGAGAGTAATTGTCTTAGAATAGTGGTGGTTCCATGTATGGTTCATATGGCTCATAAGGTGGTTGGTATGGTGGATAAGGATTATGGTCATATGAAGGTGTTTGGTGGTAGGGGGCTTGTGAGTAAGGTGGTTCAAAATTATGTTGAGGAGGTGGTTCATAGGCATATGGTGGTGGTTGTTGACAATCATAATAAGGGTCACCATATCCATTAGATTGATATGCATTAGGATTAGAAATATACCCATAAGAATCCGGAGGGGGTTGTTGCCAAGAAGGTTGATCAATCCCTTGAGGCTCCTCCCATCTTTGATTGTTCCATCCTTGATGCACATCCTCATTGTAGCTACCATTTCCTACAACATAATTTGAGCCAAACTCATAGCCAAAGTGATGAGAATTCATAATAGCAAGAGTAAATAAAAACAACACTAGGAAGAACTAATAAAAACTAACTCCTAAAACAAGCAAAAACTAGCAAAGAAGCATATTAACATATATACAATAGCCAATAACATAACACCATTGCAACTCTCCGGCAACGGCGCCATTAATTTGATGAGCGAGGATCGTTGTCAGTCTAGATTTTCTTCTTAAAGAAAAGAATCACTTCGTTGTAAGCATAGCTCCAAACCAACAAACAACTCTCACATCAAATTAAAATATGGTTTTGTCACAAGTAACAAACCCCAATAAGAATTAACCTGAGTATTTTGGACTCCGGGTCGTCTCACAAGGAGTTGCAATGAAGTGAATGCTTATTAGCTATGAAGGGGCAAGGGGGGTTTTTGGTTGATAAGAGGGGCAACAAAATAAATGACAAGAAAAGTAAATCAAACAAGTAACTAAAGAAAGCAAGTAATAAAGAGAGACATTCATCGCGAGGGTTGAGATCAAAGGCTTTCTATCCTAGTCATGCAATGATTAATTCATCTTATTTAGTCAACTCCAACGAATAAGGAGAATGTCAAACAAGACTAATTAATCATGTCACAATTATAAACAAGAATTTATCTCATTACGTCATCTCCAACATTGGAAGAAGGTATCATATTATCTTCCATGAGAGAAAGTCTAATAAGACTAGCTAATCTCAATCCAAAAGTCCTAATCAACTTTCTAATTAAATTAGCAAAAGATTAGCGTCAATGGAAACAATATTAGCTAACAACTCTAGATCACCAACATAAGTTGGGTTTTCATGACTCAAGATTGCCCAATTACTCTTTCCAAGCCAAGAATGCTCAAAATCTACTCTAAAGCCCAACCAAGCATTTTGTCAAACACTTGGTGGGTAATAAAGAAAAGCATAAATAATGGCAAGAAATAGTAAAATCTACCAACTACAATTTGCAAGGAAAGTAAGATCACAACTTAAACAACAATTAAAAGAATATCAAACATTAAATTGCATTAGAAATAAATCAAATCCAACATGAGTTCATAAATATAAAAGAGGACAAAATAAAGGAAATGACAAGTAAAAACTAGAAGAGTAGAGATGTAACAACAAGAAATTAAAAGGAGAAACTAAATCAAAACAAGAATTAAAACTTGGATCCAAGAAGAATTAACTAAAACTACCCTAAAATCTAGAGAGAGGAGAGAGCCTCTCTCTCTAGAATTCTAACCCTGAAACATGATGAAAACTAAACTATGACTACTTGGTTCATTCCCCCTCCAATCCTTGGGTTCAATAGCATCAGAAATGAGTTGGATTGGGCCCAAAAATGCTTCAGAAATCGCTGGGGGCGATTTCTCTTTAGTGGGCCACGGACAGCATCGGTGCACATGCATACATGGCGCGTGCGCGCCCCTGAGCGCAAAGTAACATATGGCAAATTTTATATCATTTCGAAGTCCCGGATGTTAGCTTTCCAACACAACTAGAACTGCCTCATTTGGACCTCTGTAGCTCAAGTTATGGTCAATTGAGTGCGAAGAGGTCAGGCTTGACAGCTTTACGGTTCCTTCATTTCTTCATGAGTTCTCCCACTTTGCATGCTTTTCTCCTCACTTCTTCCATCCAATACTTGCCTTATGAACCTGAAATCACTCAACAAACACATCAAGGCATCGAATAGAATTAAAGTGAATTAAAATCACCAATTTTAGGGCCTAAAAAGCATGTTTTCAAATTTAAGCACAAAATAAGGGAGAATTACAAAACCATGCTATTTCATTGAATAAATGTTGGAAAAGTTGATAAAATCCCCAAATTAAGCAGAAGATAAACCACAAAATTGGGGTTTATCACTGACCAAATAATTAGAGGGTGTATTCCACAATCCGAGTTTCAGTTTATCTTGGAGGATTGTCACTCTTCTGAAGCTGGTGGCCACTTTGGTCCTCAAAGAACCGCTAGAAAGATCTTAGACTGTAAATTTTGGTGGCCTACACTCTTTAAGGATGCCTCTCTCTTTTGTAGCTCTTGCCTACAATGCCTACGGTTTGGAAATATCTCCAAGAGGGATGAGATACCCCAATAAACTATGTTGTTTTGTGAAATTTTTTATGTTTGGGGTATTGACTTCATAGGTCCCTTTCCAAACTCTAATGGTTTCCTATATATCTTGCTAGCTGTTGATTATGTCTCCAAGTGGGTGGAAGCGATTCTCACCCGTACTGATGATGCTAATGTGGTTCTCTCTTTTGTTCAGAATAACATCATTTGTCGCTTTGGATCACCACGAGCAATCGTGAGTGATCAAGGCTCTCATTTTTGTAACAAGGGGATGACATGTTTGATGAAGAAGTATGGCATCATTCACAAGGAGGCTATGGCCTACCACCCCCAAACAAATGGCCAAGTCGAAGTCTCTAACTGGGAAATCAAGCGCATATTGGAGAAGATTCTGAAGCCTCATAGAATGGATTGGAGTTCTAAGCTCGGAGATGCGCTTTGGGCTTACCGGATGACTTATAAGACACCAATTAGTATGAGTCTGTTCCGGTTAATCTATGGGAAGGCTTGCCATCTCCCGATGACGGTGGAACACAAGGCTTATTGGGCCATAAAAGAATGCAACTCAGGATTTGGGGGGTCTGGAATCGAAAGGAACCTGCAGTTGGTAGAATTAAAGTGTCTTCGATTGGAAGCTTACGAGAATTCAAGACTCTACAAAGAGAGGATGAAGGCAGTGCATGATAAAAACTTATAAACCCCATTTTTAGGGTTTATCTTATGCTTAATTTAGGGGATTTTATCAACTTTTCTCACATTTATTCAATGAAATGGCATGGTTTCATGACTCTCTCCTAATTTGTGCTTTAGAGTGAAAACATGCTTGTTTCGAGGGTTACCTGAAACTGAAGGTCGATCTCGGATGAGATCTTCTGTGCTGGTCGGTGCTGCTGTATCCGACCTGTTTAGATCTGGTGGCCGGAGCTGTCGTGTCCGACTTGTTGGATCTGGTGGAGCTGCTGATCCTTGATCACCGGAGGGTGGTGGTACCTGCAAGAGACTCCGATGCTTAAGTTAGCACGTGCTTTAGGCAGGTTTTTAGTGGAATCAAGTATGAGTTATACCTGGGTGCTCTAGTGTATTTATAATAGTGTTGAGTGACCTTTCTGTAGATAAGATAGTTATCTTATCTTATCTTTGCGTGAAGTCATCTTATCTTTAAGGGGAACCACCTTTATCTTTCTAGGCTTTAGCTGCCTTTAGATTTGGGCTGTGTTCCTTCATTTGGGCCTTCTTTTGGGCTTCTCTGGCAATTTGGCCGAGCTCTTTGAGAAGAGGTTGGTAATGGGCCAACCTTCCAAGAGGTCGGTCATGGGCCAACCTTCTAAGAGGTCGGTCATGGGCCAACCCGGTCCTTTATAGCTCGAACTGATGCATGAACAGTGCCCCTGCTTGAGTTCGGACCTTTCCGTGAGATCATGCCTTCAAAGCTTCGATCTCTTTGGGGAAGCCGTGCTCAATCATTCTGACTTTGGTCAATCTTAAGTAATTTCTCCTTGTGCGAGTCTGGTATTGCCATTTTTAGTTTATTGAGATGACTTTTCAGCCTTCTTCCAACTTGTTTGTCTTCACTGCTCGGGCTTTTTAATCATAATCCAACAAATTTTTAAGTAGTGTTCCAATGGGAAACCTTTTTATAGTTTATTTGCATGACTTTTAAACGCCCGTTTAATTTGTGCTTTTGCCTTTTAGGTAGTGTATTTTTTTCAAGACTTCGTACCTTTCAGCAAAGCATTCTTGGCCTTTCTCTTACCGTTGCGAGATGTCTTTGTCCCTTTTGTGGATCTTTGTAGAGTGTTGGTACTTTGTTGTCCGACCTCTTTTGATCACTTCTTGTTTTGTCTATCTTGTCCGACAACTTTTTAGTGTTCTCGTAGAACCCTTTTTAGTCCATCTGAGCAATTTTGATAGCCTTGTCGTAGAGTTATAGCTTTTTGGGCAAAGCTGTGTCCCTTTTAGCGCACGTTTTTTGTTGGTCCGACTTCGCTTGTCGATCCTTCTTAAGTTATTTTTAGTAATCCATTTTTAGTTAGGGCTGGCCAGGCCTCAGCTATGGATTACTTTTTATAACTTTTTGTCACTTTGATCAGTCTGGTCCGACTTCTTCATGTCGATTCTTCCCAAGTTATTTTTAGCAATCCATTTTTTCTCAGACCTCGTCACGCCTCTTTCTATGAATTACTTTTTATAACTTTTGTTGCTTTGGTCGATTTGTCCGAATTCTTCATGTCGGTCCGTTCTAAGTTATTTCTAGTAATCCATTTTTTAGTCAGGGCTAGCCAGGCCTCAGCTATGGATTACTTTTTATAACTTTGTCGATTTTTTCGTGATCGGATGGTGAATTTGATTTTCACCTTGCCGACCTATAGCTTTGTCTTAATCGAGCAGTGAATTTGGTTTTCACTTTGCCAATCTTTGTCGAAATTGGACGATGAATTCGGTTTTCATCGTGATCGAGCAGTAAATTTGGTTTTCACCTTGCCGACCTGTAGCTTTGTCTTGATCGAGCAGTGAATTTAGTTTTCACTTTGCCGATCTTTGTCGAAATCAGACGATGAATTCGGTTTTCATCATGATCGGGCGGTGAATTTGGTTTTCACCTTGCCGACCTGTAGCTTTGTCTTGATCGAGCAGTGAATTTGGTTTTCACTTTGCCGATCTTTGTTAAAATTGGACGATGAATTCGGTTTTCATCGTGATCAGGCGGTGAATTTGGTTTTCACCTTGCCGACCTGTCGTAATCGGGCATCTTGGTAGGAAACTTTTTAGGGAATCTACAAACTTTTAAGCAATAAAATGAAGATATGAATAAGAGTGTGTACATGTTAGTGCTTACCTTTCTAGTTCGGGCAATCTTTTAGATCTCGGCCTGGCGCCCTTTTTAGATTGCAGGCATGCCATGACCTTGGTAGCTCTCGCCCCTCGAGGTCGGACACTTTATGGTGACCTTTCCCCAGTACCTCTGAACAACTTGGTGTGGTCCTTTTCAGTTGGCTGCTAGCTTCTCTTCTCCTGACCGACCTTAGGTCCATTCGACGCTTTAGTGCTTCCTTTCTAATTCGAGCTCTTTCTCGGACTTTTAGAAGTAGTTCGAGCTCCTTCCTTTGAGTTTGGGAGTTGGTATCTTCGTTGTAGAGGATCACTCTAGGGGATCCCTCTTCTACCTCCACAGAAATCATTGCCTCCATTCCGTAAGCAAGTTAGAATGGTGATTCGCCTTTGAGAAGAAACCTTTGTACAAAAGATTTTGTTTTGTACAAAAGAAATCTTTGTTGCTGTTCCTGTTTCATTTCATCGTTACCTGACTCCTTTTGTACAAAAGATTTTGTTTCGACCTTTTGTTTGAGAGGTGTTCGGACTGTTTGGGTATAGATTGTCGACTTCTCTTTTCTGTGTTCTTGCCCTTTGTTGCCTCCAAAAGGTGCCCCTGGACTTTTGTGTGAGTCCTGGGGTTTCCCTTTTACTGTTGTATCTGACACTTGATGTTTTGCTGTTATTTTCCGAGTTGTTTCTTTATTTTCCTGAGTTGTTTGGTAGTAACCCCATTTTTCTTTTTCTTACTGTAAGAATAGTTGACCTATGTCTTCTCACAAAAATATTGCTGAAATGTCTACTAAGATCCCAGACGGTATGTCTGACTGGCTGGATTCCATAGTTTTAATGTTTGTTACTGTGGCTGACCCTGAGATATGTGTGCATCTTAGGAGGTTCCATAGAATTTGTAGGGATAGCGATGAGGAGAAGAATTGTGAGTTGGTGTCGCTGGACCCTAAGGAGAGGGTTTGTTTTCCTTCCTTGACTCCGGGGGAACGACCCTTTTTCTATGCTTATGACTACTTTTTCAGTTAGTTGAATATTACAATCCCTTTTACCGCCTTCAAGACCGACTTGTTGTGTTCTAGTAATGTAGCCTGGATGGAGCTTCTGTTATTGCCCTCTGGTTTGGTGCTGGCTAATTTCGGAAGTGCATCAGCTCGGGCATTTTGTTCCCGAGGTATATGTCGAACCTCATATCCCCCGAATTTGTCCGAGCTGTTGGTGCTGGTTAGTTTTGAAAGTGCATCATCGCAGGCATTCTGTTCCCAAGGTATATGTCAAATCTCATATCGCCCGAATTGTCCGAGCTGTTCTCTGGTTTTGTCCAGGGTCCCCCGATTTGTTCGATCTGTTCTCTGGTTTTATCCAGGGTCCCCCGAATTATCCGAGGTATTTTTTCATGGTGGGATCCTTAGCTTGGTAGCTCCCTTCTATTTGTGAGGTGACTAGTTGTGAATCACTGGACACAGTAAGCTCTTACCTTCTTAGCTAGCCTTAAACCAGCCAGTAGTGCCTCATATTCAGCTTTGTTATTTAGCTCGATTTGGGTTCCCTGATCGCTTTCTATAATTACACCTGCACCACTTCCGGTTTTGTTTGAAGAGTCATCCACGTAGAGATTCCATTTTGTGGGAGTTCCCGGGGTGTCAGTGTACTCTGTAATGAAGCCGGCCGGATACTGTGATTTAATGGCTGTCCGAGCTTCTTATCGTAGATCGAACTCGACTGTTCACTGTAGGATTCTTCCAGCTAAGTCTGTTTTCTGTAGGATGCCTTTTATGAGCTGGTTGGTCTGAACTCTGATAATGTGAGCTTGAAAGTATGGGTGGAGTCGTCGAGAAGTGAGTATGAGGGCGTAGGCAAACTTTTTCTATCTTTTGATAGTTTAGTTCGGCACCATGTAGAGCTTTGCTGATGAAGTAGATGGGTTGTTGCCCACTTTCGTCTTCTCTGACTAGAGCTGAGGCTATTGCCCAACTTCCCACTGCAAGGTATAATATGAGTTCTTCACTTTCCCATGGTCTGGTAAGAATGGGTGGTTGCCCCAAGAATTTTTGAAATCTCGGAAGGCTTTGTTCGCACTTCATTGTCCTTTTCAAACCTCTCTCCCTTCCTTAATATACCTCTTTGAGGTGTCTTTTGCGAGATGATTTAGAGATCCTCCTCCTGCGAATCCTCCATTTATCATATGAACATGTCTCTTAGGGGTGTGAGGTGGACGTTCATCTCGTCCTACCTCTTTGGTGTGAGGTGGATGTTCAACTCGTTCGACCTCTTCGATGTGAGGTGGACGTTCAACTCACCGACCTCTTCGGTGTGAGGTGGACGTTCAACTCGTCCGACCTCTTCGGTGTGACGTGGACGTTCAACTCGCCCGACCTCTTCAGTGTGAGGTGGACGTTCAACTCGTCCGACCTCTTCGATATGAGGTGGTTGTTCAACTCGCCCGACCACTTCGGTTTGAGGTGGACGTTTAACTTGACTGACCTCTTCGATGTGAGGTGGACGTTCAACTCGTCCGACCTCTTTGTCCCTTCTTTTTCTTGGTTCATCCTCTTTATTGGCTAAGTACCGATCTAATCACCCTTCTCTTGCCAAATTCTCTATGATATTCTTTAGGTCGAAACACTCGTTTGTAGGATATCCTAGATTCGGTGGTATTTACAGTATTCTGTCCGATTTCCTTCTCCTTTTTTGCTTTTGAGTAGGCGAGGTGGTGGGATCTTCTCGGTATGACATACTTCTCGGTAAACATCCACAAGAGACACCCAAAGGGGGGTATAGTTGTTGTATTTTTTTTAGGCTTCTCTCCGTGTTGATCTTCTTTTTTCTTGGACTCTTTATCCTTATCCCGGCAGGAGTAGGGGAATCCGAATTTTGAGGTCTCTCCCAGTCGAGAGTTTTTCTCCGTGTTGATTTACTTCCCAGCTCATTCTTGCACTTCATTCAGAGATATTGGATATCTCTTTGATATGGAGTGACTAAAAGGTCCTTCTCGTAGGCCATTGATGAGACCCATGATAGCTACTTCTGTTGGTAGGCTTTGTTTGTCCAGGCATGCATTGTTGAATCTTTTCATGTAATTGTGAAGACTCTCCCGATCTCCTTGCTTGATCCTGGTGCACGAAATTGTGATCACACTTTTCACAACTCCGCACAACTAACCAGCAAGTCCATTGGGTTGTCCAAGTAATACCTTACGTGAGTAAGGGTCGATCCCACGGAGATTGTCGGCTTGAAGCAAGCTATGGTCATCCTATAAATCTTAGTCAGGCAAATTCAATTGGTTATGAGTTTTGATAATTGAATGATAAATAAAACGTAAAATAAAATAAAGATACTTATATAATACCTTGGTGGGAATTTCAGATAAGCGTTTGGAGATGCTTTGTTGCTTCTGAACCTCTGCTTTCCTATTGTCTTCTTCCAATCATGCGTGCTCCCTTCCATGGCAACCGATATGATCCTCTCGGATGAAAAATACCAGGTACCATTTCTGCACGGCTAATCAACTGTCGGATTTCTCGTCTCGGATGAAAAATACCAAGTACAGCTACCGCACGGTTAATAATCTGTCGATTCTCACTAGCGTCAGAATAGGATCTCTCTATCCTTTTGCACACTGTCAGTGCACCCAACATTCGCGAGTTTGAAGCTCGTCACAGTCATCCCTTCCCAGATCCTACTCGGAATACCACAGACAAGGTTTAGACTTTCCAGATCTCAGGAATGCTGCCAATTGGTTCTAGCCTATACCACGAAGGTTCTAATCTCCCAGCCTCGGTCCGTAGATCAAAGACCCAAGAGATTATACACCAGTTGTCGTCCAATGACTACGTTGAACATCATGTAGACTGCTTGTGGTTGTCAGGCACGCGGATCTTGGCTAAGCGAGTAATAAAGATAGTGGGTGATTGTCACGGGTCACCCCTTCATTCTGACTTAACTGAATTAAGTACAAGAGTATATCTTGGAGAAGAAGTAAGGGTGAATTGAAAGAGAAACAGTAGTACTTGCATTAATTCATGAAGAACAGCAGAGCTCCACACCTTAATCTATGAGGTATAGAAACTCCACCGTAGAAAATACATAAGAGAAAAGGCCTAGGCATGGCCATGAGGCCAGCCACCAAATGTAACATAAAAGTGTTCCAAAACTTCAAAGTATGCGAATACAATAGTAAAAAGTGCAGATAGTGCAAAAATCCACTTCCGGGGCCCACTTGGTGTGTGCTTAGGCTGAGCATTGAAGCTTTCACGTGCATAGCCCATTCTTGGAGTTAAACGCTAGCTTGGGTGCCAGTTTGGGCGTTTAACTCCAGTTCTGGCGTTTTACTCTAGAAAAGGATCTCAGGTGGGCGTTTGAATGCCAGTTTGGGCCATCAAATCCCGGGCAAAGTATGGACTATTATACATTTCTGGAAAGCCCAAGATATATACTTTCCAACACAATTGAGAGCGTGCCAATTGGACTTCTGTAGCTCAAGAAAATCTACTTCGAGTGCAGGAAGGTCAGAATCCAACAGCATCTGCAGTCCTTTCTCAGCCTCTGAATCAGATTTTTGCTCAGGTCCCTCAATTTCAGCCAGAAAATACCTGAAATTATAGAAAAATTCAAAAACTCATAGTAAATTCCAGAAATGTGATTTTTGCATAAAACTAATAAAAATATAATAAAAAGTAACTAAAACATATTAAAAACTATGTAAAAACAATGCCAAAAAGGGTTTAAATTATCCGCTCATCACAACACCAAACTTAAATTGTTTCTTGTCCCCAAGCAACTAAAAACAAAATAGGATAAAAAGAAGAGAATATACAATAAATTTCAAAATATCAATGAAGCTTAGTTTCAATTCGATGAGCGGGACTAGTAGCTTTTTGCTTCTGAACAGTTTTGGCATCTCACTTTATCCTTTGAAGTTCAGAATGATTGGCATCCATAGGAACTCAGAATTCAGATAGTGTTATTGATTCTCCTAGTTCAGTATGTTGATTCTTGAACATAGCTACTTTATGAGTCTTAGCCGTGACCCTATGCATTTTGTTTTCCAGTATTACCACCGGATACATAAATGCCACAGACACATAACTGGGTGAACCTTTTCAGATTGTGACTCAGCTTTGCTAGAGTTCCCAGTTAGAGGTGCCCATAGCTCTTAAGCACACTCTTTTTGCTTTAGACCACGACTTTAACCGCTCAGTATCAAGCTTTTCACTTGACACCTTCACGCCACAAGCACATGGTTAGGGACAGCTTGATTTAGCTGCTTAGGCTAGGATTTTAGTCCTTTCGGGCCCTCCTATCCATTAATACTTAAAGCCTTGGATCCTCTTTACCCTTGCCTTTTAGTTTAAAGGATTATTCGCTTTTTCTGCTTGCTTTTTCTTTTTCTTCCTTTTTCTTTATTTTTTGCTATTTTTTTTCACAAGCTTTGTGTTTTTCACTTCTTTTTCTTGCTTCAGGAATCAATTTTATGATTTTTCAGATTATCAATAACATTTCCCATTTTCATTATTCTTTCAAGAGCCAACAATTTTAACATTCATAAACTTCACTATAAAAAATATGCACTGTTCAAGCATTCACTCAGAAAATAAAAAGTATTGCCACTACATCAAAATAATTAAACTATTTTCAAGATAAAATTTGAAATTCATGTACTTCTTTTTCTTTTTCAGAAAACATTTTTCATTTAAGAAAGGTGAAAGATTAATGGCATCATTCATAGCTTTAAGACATAGACACTAAACACTAATGATCATGTAATAAAGACAAAAACATAGACAAAACATAAGGCATAGAAACCGAAAAACAGAAAAATAAGAACAAGGAAATTAAAGAACGGGTCCACCTTAGTGATGCGGCTAGTTCTTCATCTTGAAGATCCTATGGAGTGCTTGAGCTCCTCTATGTCTCTTCCTTGCCTTTGTTGGTCCTCTCTCATGGCCTTTTGGTCCTCTCTGATTTCATTGAGGATAATGGAGTGCTCTTGGTGCTCCATTCTTAGTTGCTCCATGTTAGAACACAAATCTCTTAAAGAGGTGTTGAGTTGCTCCCAATAGCCTTGTGGAGGAAAATGCATCCCTTGAGGCATCTCAGGGATTTCTTGATGAGGGACTTCCTCATGCTCTTGTTGAGGTCCATGAGTGAGCTCTCTTGTTTGCTCCATCCTCTTTCTAGTGATGGGATTTTGAGATGAATCTCTCCATCTCCCATGACTCAGAGTTGGAAGCAACTGCCTTCCCTTTCCTCTTCCTCACTCAATCATTCTGACTTTGGTCAATCTTAAGTAATTTCTCCTTGTGCGAGTCTGGTATTGCCATTTTTAGTTTATTGAGAGGACTTTTTAGCCTTCTTCCAACTTCTTTGTCTTCACTGCTCGGGCTTTTTAATCATAATCCAACAACATTTTAAGTAGTGTTCCAATGGGAAACCTTTTTATAGTTTATTTGGATGACTTTTAAACGCCCGTTTGATTTGTGCTTTTGCCTTTTAAGTAGTGTATTTTTTTCAAGACTTCGTACCTTTCAGTAAAGCATTCCGGGCCTTTCTCTTACCGTTGCAAGATGTCTTTGTCCCTTTTGTGGATCTTTGTAGAGTGTTGGTACTTTGTTGTCCGACCTCTTTTGATCACTTCTTGTTATGTTTATCTTCTTGTTTGGGCGAGATGATTCTTGGAGCTATCTTGTCCGACAACTTTTTAGTGTTCTCGTAGAACCCGTTTTAGTCCATCTGAGCAATTTTGATAGCCTTGTCGTAGAATTATAGCCTTTTGGGCGAAGCTGTGTCCCTTTGTGCGCACGTTTTTTCTTAGTCCGACTTCGCTTGTCGATCCTTCTTAAGTTATTTTTAGTTAGGGCTGGCCAGGCCTCAGCTATGGATTACTTTTTATAACTTTTTGTCACTTTGATCAGTCTGGTCCGACTTCTTCATGTCAGTTCTTCCCAAGTTATTTTTAGCAATCCATGTTTTTCTCAGACCTCGTCACGCCTCTTTCTATGAATTACTTTTTATAACTTTTGTTGCTTTGGTCGATTTGTCCGAATTCTTCATGTCGGTCCGTTCTAAGTTATTTCTAGTAATCCACTTTTTAGTCAGGGCTAGCCAGGCCTCAGCTATGGATTACTTTTTAGAACTTTGTCGATTTTTTCGTGATCGGATGGTGAATTTGATTTTCACCTTGCCGACCTGTAGCTTTGTCTTAATCGAGCAGTGAATTTGGTTTTCTCTTTGCCGATCTTTGTCGAAATTGGACGATGAATTCGGTTTTCATCGTGATCGAGCAGTGAATTTGGTTTTCACCTTGCCGACCTGTAGCTTTGTCTTGATCGAGCAGTGAATTTGGTTTTCACTTTGCCGATCTTTGTCAAAATCAGACGATGAATTCGGTTTTCATCATGATCGGGCGGTGAATTTGGTTTTCACCTTACCGACCTGTTGCTTTGTCTTGATCGAGCAGTGAATTTGGTTTTCACTTTGCCGATCTTTGTCGAAATTGGACGATGAATTCGGTTTTCATCGTGATCGGGCGGTGAATTTGGTTTTCACCTTGCCGACCTGTCGTAATCGGGCATCTTGGTAGGAAACTTTTTAGGGAATGTACAAACTTTTAAGCAATAAAATGAAGATATGAATAAGAGTGTGTACATGTTAGTGCTTACCTTTCTAGTTCGGGCAATCTTTTAGATCTCGGCCTGGCGCCCTTTTTAGATTGCAGGCATGCCATGACCTTGGTAGCTCTCGCCCCTCGAGGTCGGACACTTTATGGTGACCTTTCCCCAGTACCTCTGAACAACTTGACGTGGTCCTTTCCAGTTGGCTGCTAGCTTCCCTTCTCCTGACCGACCTTAGGTCCATTCGACGCTTTAGTGCTTCCTCTCTAATTCGAGCTCTTTCTCGGACTTTTAAAAGTAGTTCGAGCTCTTTCCTTTGAGTTTGGGAGTTGGTATCTTCATTGTAGAGGATCACTCTAGGGGATCCCTCTTCTACCTCCACAGAAATCATTGCCTCCATTCCGTAAGCAAGTCAAAATGGTGATTCGCCTTTGACAAGAAATCTTTGTACAAAAGGTTTTGTTTTGTACAAAAGAAATCTTTGTTGCTGTTCCTGTTTCTTTTCATCGTTACCTGACTCCTTTTGTACAAAAGATTTTGTTTTGACCTTTTGTTTGAGAGGTGTTCGGACTGTTTGGGTATAGATTGTCGACTTCTCTTTTCTGTGTTCTTGCCCTGTTGTTGCCTCCAAAGGGTGCCCCTGGACTTTTGTGTGAGTCTTGGGGTTTCCCTTTTACTGCTGTATCTGACACTTGATGTTTTGCTGTTATTGTCCGAGTTGTTTCTTTATTTTCATGAGTTGTTTGGTAGTAACCCCATTTTTCTTTTTCTTACTGTAGGAATAGTTGACCTATTTCTTCTCACAAAAATATTGCTGAAATGTCTACTAAGATCCCGGACGGCATGTCTGACTAGCTGGATTCCATAGTTTTAATGTGTGTTATTGTGGCTAACCCTGAGTACTGTGTGCATCTTAGGAGGTTCTATAGAATTTGTAGGGATAGCGATGAGGAGAAGAATTATGAGTTGGTGTTGTTGGACCCTGAGGAGAGGGTTTGTTTTCCTTCCTTGACTCCGGGGGAATGACCCTTTTTCTATGCTTATGACTACTTTTTCAGTTAGTTGAATATTACCATCCCTTTTACCACCTTCAAGACCGACTTGTTGTGGTCTTGTAATGTAGCCTGGATAGAGCTTCTGTTATTGCCCCCTGGTTTGGTGCTGGCTAATTTCGGAAGTGCATCAGCTCGGGCATTTTGTTCCCGAGGTATATGTCGGACCTCATATCCCCCGAATTTGTCTGAGCTATTGGTGTTGGTTAGTTTTAAAAGTGCATCAGCTCAAGCATTCTGTTCCCGAGGTATATGTCGAATCTCATATCGCCCGAATTATCCGAGCTGTTCTCTGGTTTTGTCCAGGGTGCCCCGATTTGTTCGAGCTGTTCTCTGGTTTTGTCCAGGGTCCCCCGAATTGTCCGAGGTATTTTTTCATGGTGGGATCCTTAGCTTGGTAGCTCCCTTCTATTTGTGAGGTGACTAGTTGTGAATCACTGGACACAGTAAGCTCTTACCTTCTTTGCCAGCCTTAAACCAGCCAGTAGTGCCTCATATTCAGCTTTGTTATTTAGCTCGATTTGGGTTCCCTGATCGCTTTCTATAATTACACCTGCACCACTTCCGGTTTTGTTTGAAGAGTCATCCACGTAGAGATTCCATTTTGTGGGAGTTCCCGGGGTGTCAGTGTACTCTGTAATGAAGCTGGCCGGATACTGTGATTTAATGGCTGTCCGAGCATCTTATCGTAGATCGAACTCGACTGTTCACTGTAGGATTCTTCCAGCTAAGTTTGTTTTCTGTAGGATGCCTTTTATGGGCTGGTTGGTCTAAACTCTGATAATGTGAGCTTGAAAGTATGGGTGGAGTCGTCGAGAAGTGAGTATGAGGGCGTAGGCAAACTTTTTCTATCTTTTGATAGTTTAGTTCGGCACCTTGTGGAGCTTTGCTGATGAAGTAGATGGGTTGTTGTCCACTTTCGTCTTCTCTGACTAGAGCTGAGGCTATTGGCCAACTTCCCACTGCAAGGTATAATATGAGTTCTTCACTTTCCCATGGTCTGGTAAGAATGGGTGGTTGCCCAAGAATTTTTCAAATCTCGGAAGGCTTTATTCGCACTTCATTGTCCTTTTCAAACCTCTCTCCCTTCCTTAATATACCTCTTTGAGGTGTCTTTTGCGAGATGATTTAGAGATCCTCCTCCTGCGAATCCTCCATTTATCATATGAACATGTCTCTTAGGGGTGTGAGGTGGACGTTCAACTCGTCCGACCTCTTTGGTGTGAGGTAGATGTTCAACTCGTTCGACCTCTTCGATGTGAGGTGGACGTTCAACTCACCGACCTCTTCGGTGTGAGGTGGACGTTCAACTCGTCCGACCTCTTCGGTGTGACATGGACGTTCAACTCGCCCGACCTCTTCAGTGTGTGGTGGACGTTCAACTCGTCCGACCTCTTCGATATGAGGTGGTCGTTCAACTCGCCCGACCTCTTCGGTTTGACGTGGACGTTTAATTTGACTGACCTCTTCGATGTGAGGTGGACATTCAACTTGTCCGACCTCTTTGTCCCTTCTTTTTCTTGGTTCATCGGCTTTATTGGCTAAGTACCGATCTAATCACCCTTCTCTTGCCAATTTCTCTATGATATTCTTTAGGTCGAAACACTCATTTGTAGGATGTCCTAGATTCTGTGGTATTTACAGTATTCTATACGATTTCCTCCTCCTTTTTCGCTTTTGAGTGGGCGAGGTGGTGGGATCTTCTCGGTATGGCATACTTCTCGGTAAACATCCACAAGAGACACCCGAAGGGGTGTATAGTTGTTGTATTTTTTTTAGGCTTCTCTCCGTGTTGATCTTCTTTTTTTTGGACTCTTTATCCTTATCCCGGCAGGAGTAGGGGAATCCGAATTTTGAGGTCTCTCCCAGTCGAGAGTTTTTCTCCGTGTTGATGTACTTCCCAGCTCGTTCTTGCATTTTATTCAGAGATATTGGATATCTCTTTGATATGGAGTGACTAAAAGGTCCTTCTCGTAGGCCATGGATGAGACCCATGATAGCTACTTCTGTTGGTAGGCTTTGTTTGTCCAGGCATGCGTTGTTGAATCTTTTCATGTAGTTGTGAAGACTCTCCCGATCTCCTTGCTTGATCTTGGTGCACGAAATTGTGATCACACTTTTCACAACTCCACACAACTAACCAGCAAGTGCACTGGGTTGTCCAAGTAATACCGTACGTGAGTAAGGGTCGATCCCACGGAGATTGTCGGCTTGAAGCAAGCTATGGTCATCCTGTAAATCTTAGTCAGGCAGATTCAATTGGTTATGAGTTTTGATAATTGAATGATAAATAAAACATAAAATAAAATAAAGATACTTATATAATACATTGGTGGAAATTTCAGATAAGCGTTTGGAGATGCTTTGTTGCTTCTGAACCTCTGCTTTCCTATTGTCTTCTTCCAATCATGCGTGCTCCTTTCCATGGCAAGCGATATGATCCTCTCGGATGAAAAATACCAGGTACCATTTCTGCACGGCTAATCAACTGTCGGATTTCTCGTCTCGGATGAAAAATACCAAGTACAGCTACCGCACGGTTAATAATCTGTCGATTCTCACTAGCGTCGGAATAGGATCTCTCTATCCTTTTGCACACTATCAGTGCACCCAACATTCACGAGTTTGAAGCTCAACACAGTCATCCCTTCCCAGATCCTACTCGGAATACCACAAACAAGGTTTAAACTTTCCGGATCTCAGGAATGCTGCCAATTGGTTCTAGCCTATACCACGAAGGTTCTAATCTCCCGGCCTCGGTCCGTAGATCAAAGACCCAAGAGATTATACACCAGTTGTCGTCCAATGACTATGTTGAACATCATGTACACCGCTTGTGGTTGTCAGGCACGCGGATCTTGGCTAAGCGAGTAATAAAGATAGTGGGTGATTGTCACGGGTCACCCCTTCATTCTGACTTAACTGAATTAAGTACAAGAGTATATCTTGGAGAAGAAGTAAGCGTGAATTGAAAGAGAAACAGTAGTACTTGCATTAATTCATGAAGAACAGCAGAGCTCCACACCTTAATCTATGAGGTATAGAAACTCCACTGTAGAAAATACATAAGAGAAAAGGTCTAGGCATGGCCGTGAGGCCAGCCACCAAATGTAACATAAAAGTGTTCCAAAACTTCAAAGTATGCGAATACAATAGTAAAAAGTGCTATTTATACTAAACTAGTAACTTAGGTTTACAGAAAATGAGTAACTAAGTGCAGATAGTGCAAAAATCAACTTCCGGGGCCCACTTGGTGTGTGCTTAGGCTGAGCATTGAAGCTTTCACGTGCGTAGCCCATTCTTGGAGTTAAACGCCAGTTTGGGTGCCAGTTTGGGCGTTTAACTCCAGTTCTGGCGTTTTACTCTAGAAAAGGATCTCAGGTGGGCGTTTGAATGCCAGTTTGGGCCATCAAATCTCGGGCAAAGTATGGACTATTATACATTTCTGGAAAGCCCAAGATGTATACTTTCCAACACAATTGAGAGCATGCCAATTGGACTTCTGTAGCTCCAGAAAATCTACTTCGAGTGCAGGAGGGTCAGAATCCAACAGCATCTGCAGTCCTTTCTCAGCCTCTGAATCAGATTGTTGCTCAAGTCCCTCAATTTCAGCCAGAAAATACCTGAAATTACAGAAAAACATAAAAACTCATAGTAAATTCCAGAAATGTGATTTTTGCATAAAAACTAATAAAAATATAATAAAAAGTAACTAAAACATATTAAAAACTATGTAAAATCAATGCCAAAAAGGGTTTAAATTATCCGCTCATCACAACACCAAATTTAAATTGTTTCTTGTCCCCAAGCAACTAAAAATAAAATAGGATAAAAAGAAGAGAATATACAATAAATTTCAAAATATCAATGAAGCTTAGTTTCAATTCGATGAGCGGGACTAGTAGCTTTTTGCTTCTGAACGGTTTTGGCATCTCACTTTATCCTTTGAAGTTCAGAATGATTGGCAGGAACTCAGAATTCAGATAGTGTTATTGATTCTCCTAGTTCAGTATGTTGATTCTTGAACACAGCTACTTTATGAGTCTTAGCCGTGACCCTAAGCATTTTGTTTTCCAGTATTACCACCGGATACATAAATGCCACAGACACATAACTGGGTGAACCTTTTCAGATTGTGACTCAGCTTTGCTAGAGTTCCCAGTTAGAGTTGCCCATAGCTCTTAAGCACACTCTTTTTGCTTCAGACCACGACTTTAACCGCTCAGTCTCAAGCTTTTCACTTGACACCTTCATGCCACAAGCACATGGTTAGGGACAGCTTGATTTAGCTGCTTAGGCTAGGATTTTAGTCCTTTTGGGCCCTCCTATCCATTAATACTTAAAGCCTTGGATCCTCTTTACCCTTGCCTTTTAGTTTAAAGGATTATTGGCTTTTTCTGCTTGCTTTTTCTTTTTCTTTATTTTTTGCCATTTTTTCGCAAGCTTTGTGTTTTTCACTGCTTTTTCTTGCTTCAGGAATCAATTTTATGATTTTTCAGATTATCAACAACATTTCCCCTTTTCATTATTCTTTCAAGAGCCAACAATTTTAACATTCATAAACTTCACTATAAAAAATATGCACTGTTCAAGCATTCATTCAGAAAACAAAAAGTATTTCCACTACATCAAAATAATTAAACTATTTTCAAGATAAAATTTGAAATTCATGTACTTCTTTTTCTTTTTCAGAAAACATTTTTCATTTAAGAAAGGTGAAAGATTAATGGCATCATTCATAGCTTTAAGACATAGACACTAAACACTAATGATCATGTAATAAAGACAAAAACGTAGACAAAACATAAGGCATAGAAACCGAAAAACAGAAAAATAAGAACAAGGAAATTAAAGAACGGGTCCACCTTAGTGATGGCGGCTAGTTCTTCCTCTTGAAGATCCTATGGAGTGCTTGAGCTCCTCTATGTCTCTTCCTTGCCTTTGTTGCTCCCCTCTCATGGCCTTTTGGTCCTCTCTGATTTCATTGAGAATAATGGAGTGCTCTTGGTGCTCCATTCTTAGTTGATCCATGTTAGAACTCAAATCTCCTAAAGAGGTGTTGAGTTGCTCCCAATAGCCTTGTGGAGGAAAATGCATCCCTTGAGGCATCTCAGGGATTTCTTGATGAGGGACTTCCTCATGCTCTTGTTGAGGTCCATGAGTGGGCTCTCTTGTTTGCTCCATCCTCTTTCCAGTGATGAGCTTTTGAGATGAATCTCTCCATCTCCCATGACTCGGATTTGGAAGCAACTGCCTTCCCTTTCCTCTTCCTAGAGGTTTCTCCGGCCTTAGGTGCCATTAATGGTTATGGAAAAATAAAAATCAGAGCTTTTTCCCACACCAAACTTAAAAGGTTTGCTCGTCCTCGAGCAAAAGAAGAAAAAAAGGAGGAGAAGAAGAAGAAATTGAGGAGATTGAGGGGTATGTTGGATTCGGCCAATAGGGGGTTTAAGTGTTTTGGAGGTGTAAAATTGAAGGTGGTAAAGAGGGGTATTTATAGGGTAAGAGAGAGAGAGTGAAGTCGTGTAAGAAGGGGTTGGGTTTGGGAGGGAAATGTTTTGAATTTGAATGGTGAGGTAGGTGGGGTTTTATGTTGGGTTTTTGAGGAGTAGTGGATGGATGTGAGTGGTGAGGAGATTATGGAGAAGAGGGTAGGATTTGATAGGTGAATGGTGTTTGGAAAAGAGGTATTGATAGGATTGGCCTAGGGTATTTGGGGAAGAATGTTATGGAAAGGTGTGAAGAGGAGAGAAAGAGAGGTGGGGTAGGTGGAGATCCTGTGGGGTCCACAGATCCTGAGGTGTCAAGGAATTCTGGACTCTGCACCTTCCTGGCATTTAAACGTCCTCTGTGTGCCATTTCTGGCGTTTAATGCTAATTCTGCTACCTTTTCTGGCATTAAACGCCAGGCTGATGCCCTTTTCTGGCGTTAAACGCCAGTCTGTCTGCCAATTCTGGCGTTTAACACCATCCAGACAGCCAGACACCCTTTTCCAGCATTAAACGCCAGTTTGTCTGCTAATTTTGGCATTTAATGCCCAGAATGTTGCCAGACTGGGCGTTAAACGCCCATTCTGTTATCCTTACTGGCGTTTAATCACCAGTAAGCCTGTCCTCCAGGGTGTGCTATTTTTGATGCTGTTTTTGATTCCGCTTTAATTCTGTAGCTATTTTTGTGACTTCACATGATCATCTACCTAATGAAAACATAAAATAACAATGGAAAACAAATGTCTATAAAAATAAATATAATTAAAAAACATTGGGTTGCCTCCCAATAAGCGCTTCTTTAATGTCAATAGCTTGACAGTAAGCTCTTAGAGAGCTTCACAGAGACTCAGAGCTTAATGATGGCCTCCCAACACCAAACTTAGAAGTTGTGTGTGGGGGCTCTGTTTGACTCTGTATTGAGAGAAGCTTTTCATGCTTCCTCTCCATGGTTACAGAAGAAGATCCTTGAGCCTTAAACACAAGGTAGTCCTCATTCAATTGAAGGACTAACTCTCCTCTGTCCACATCAATCACAGCCCTTGCTGTGGCTAGGAAGGGTCTTCCAAGGATAATAGATTCATCCTCATCCTTCCCAGTGTCTAGGATTATGAAATCAGCAGGGATGTACAGGCCTTCAACCTTCACTAAGACATCCTCTACAAGTCCATAAGCCTATTTCCTTGATCTGTCTGCCATCTCTAGTGAGATTCTTACAGTTTATACCTCAAAGATCCCTAGTTTCTCCATTACAGAGAGTGGCATGAGGTTTATTCCTGACCCAACGTCACACAGAGCCTTCTCAAAGGTCATGGTGCCTATGGTACAAGTTATTAAGAACTTTCCGGGATCCGGTTTCTTCTGAGGTAATTTCAGTTGAACCAAAGCATTCAGTTCATTGATGAGCAATGGAGGTTCATCCTCCCAAGTCTCATTACCAAATAACTTGGCATTTAGCTTCATGATTGCTCCTAGATACTGAGCAACTTGCTCTTCAACAATATCTTCATCCTCTTCAGAGGAAGAATAATCATTAGAGCTCATAAATGGCAACAGTAAGTTCAGTGAATCTCTATGGTCTCTGTATGAGCCTCAGATTCCTTTGGTTCCTCATTAGGGAACTCCTTATTGGTCAGTAGACGTCCATTGAGGTCTTCCTCACTGGAAATCACTGCCTCTTCCTCCTCTATAGGTTCGGCCACTTTGGGTATATTGATGGCCTTGCACTCTCTCTTTGGATTCTCTTCTGTATTCCTTGGGAGAGTACTAGGAGGGATTTCAGTAATTCTTTTACTTAACTGACTCACTTCTGCCTCCAAATTTCTGATGGAGGACCTTGTTTCAGTCATGAAACTGAGGGTGGTCTTTGATAGATCAGAGACTATGGTTGCTAAGTCAGAAAGGCTCTGCTTAGAATTCTCTGTCTGTTGCTCAGAAGATGATAGGAAAGGCTTGCTATTCCAAAACTTATTTCTCCCACCATTATTATTGAAGCCTTATTGAGGCTTCTGTTGATCCTTCCCTTAGAAATTAGGGTGATTCCTACATGAAGGATTGTAAGTGTTTCCATAGGATTCTCCCATGTAATTCACCTCTTCCATTCGAGGATTCTCAGGGTCATAAGCTTCTCCTTCAGGGGAGACTTCTTTAGTACTACTAGATGTAGCTTGCATTCCAGTCAGATTCTGAGAAATTATATTGACTTGCTGAGTCAATATTTTATTCTGAGCCAATATGGCATTCAGAGTATCAATCTCAAGAACTCCTTTCTTCTGATTTATCCCATTATTCACAGGATTTCTTTCAGAAGTGTACATGAACTGGTTATTTTCAACCATTTCAATGAGTTTCTGGGCTTCTGCAGGTGTTTTCTTCAAATGAAGAGATTGACCAGTAGAGTGGTTCACGTTAGGATTTTTGCCAGTAAAGAAGTTCATAAAAACAGTCGCGTTGTAGATATAGTCTCTAAACCAACAAAAATCCCTTTGTGTAAACGTTTTGGGTGTTACAAGTAACAAACCCCTTTAAAAATTGTTAACCGAGTATTCAAACCTCGGGTCGTCTTCTCAAGGAACTGCAAGGAAGTATGTTCTTATTATTGGTTATGGAGGTTGTAAAATCGGCGTTTAGAAGGTGAGAAGCAAGTGATTTAAATGACAAGTAAAGTAGATGGCAATTGAAATAAATAAACACTGTAAAGTAACTTTTGGCAAGGTAAGAGAAATTGGAAGTCCAACTTGGTTATCTCCCTCAATAATAATGAAAGTTGAATCTAAATTCCACTTAGTTAACCTTTACTAAAGTAAAGGAAAGTCAAGGGACTAATTAGTTTGACCTTCGAATCCTATTTATTTCCTAAGAAAAAGTTGGGATTATTGAAGTTCAGTTCAATTAGCAAGATAACGATTATCAATTATGTTGAGTTTGATAATGTTGAGTTACTGATTTCTTAAGCAAGACCAAAAGGGAAAAAGTAAAATTGTTGGAATAAAAAACGTCCTTAGATGGGACGCAATGGTAACACAAATTAAGGAGAAAGCAATCAATAACTGAAATACCTCAAATAATCATTAATTCAAATCATAACATGGGAAGGATTCATAAGTCAAGTTGGCAACATTTATAGGTACAAATAAAAGCATTAAAGTAAATATTAAACCTGGATCGAGAGTCACTCTTACAAACTAAGAGAAGTCCTAAATCCTAAATCCTAATCCTAAGAGAGAGAGGAGAGAACCTCTCTCAAACTAAATCTAAATCATGGAAAGTGAAAATTGGCGAGCTCTCCCTGAATGGATGCATTCCCCCACTTTATAACCTCTGGTCTATGCCTTCTGGACTTGGATTTGGGCCAAAAGGGCTTCAGAATTCGCTATGAGCATTTTCTGCAATTTCTGGTGCGTGGCCTCTGTCACGCGTCCGCGTGGGTCACGCGGTCGCGTCATTCGGAGCATTTCCTTGCCACGCGGTCGCGTCAGTCATGCGACCACGTCATGTGCGTTCTGCTTAAGGCGCACGGTCGCGTCAGTCATGCGGCCGCGTCGCTGCTGGTTCGCGCTTGGCACGCGATCGCTTCGTCCATGCGATCGTGTGGATGCTAGTTTCTTCAAAAGCTCCATTTTGTGCTTTCCTTCCATTTTTGTATGTTTCCTTTTCCATCCCTTAAGTCATTCTACCTTAGAAAATCTGAAACTACTCAACACATTAATCACGGCATCGAATGGAAATAAAGGTAATTAAAATAATTAATTTTAAAGCTTAGAAAACATGTTTTTCACATACATCACATAATAAGGAAGGAAAAGTCAACAATTATAGAGTACAGTCATACCAAGAGTCATGAGGTCTTTAATTAAGGTTGTAATGGGGCCAAGGTAAAGGTAAGGATATATGTATAAGGCTAAGTGAGCTAATAAGTGAATCCTTAATTAGACTAAGATCTCACCTAACATACATATTTAGTAGAATAAGCTTCTTTACCAATTCTCCCATATTGTCCCACTTGTTGTCACATGCTCATGTTTCAATTTTTGTTTTTATCCCATGTGCATTGCTTTTATTTTGCATTGGGGAATTCTTTTGTATTCCTTTTTATTAAATGCTGAAAAATAACTTCTCTCTTTTTTTTTTCTTTTTTTTAATGCACATGGTAATTGATCACTTTGATTTCTCATGAGCATGCTTCCCAAATCTTATTTTATTTCTTTTAACTTTTCTACCTTTTGTTTCTATCATCCATGTTCCCAATAGGTTTCCCACATTTTAATCTATTCATAATTTTCTATCTTAAGCTAACCAAGGATTCAACTTGGGATTTTATTTTATTTTTCTGCTTAAGGTTAGTAGTGTGGCTAAATAGAATAAAAGGGATTTTAAAGGCTCAAGGGGGCTAACAAGGGTGATGTGAAAGGTAGGTTATTTTGGGGTAAGTGAGCTAAAATCAAATGATGGCCTCAATCATTCTTTTGTCATGTATCTATATTCTATAATTGGACATATAGATTAAAGCAAAGTAAAGAACATCAGAATAAAAAGAAACGAAACACACAGGAATGAAATTATGGTTTGAATGCAACCATACAATTAAGCTCAAGACTCACAGGCTGTGTGTTCTCTAACTCAAGCATCATATATCATTCATATATGTTATGCAGGTTTAGTTAAAAATTCCCATTATTCTCATAAAAAAATTATTTAGGGTAGCTTTTAAAGTTTTAATGTTCCTCCTTGATGAAATATTGTCAGCTTAACTATATGATGTAATGCTATATATACAAGGTTTATGGATTTAAATCTGTTATGTTCAATTTCCTAGCTTACTTCCTTTTTATATTTCAAATTAAACTATGCTATCTTATGCTAAAAAGGGTAAACTATACTAATTAATCCACTAATAAGTCAGAATTGTAAACTAAACTAAATAATTAAAAATATGAACTAAAAATGCAAAATACAAAAATAGAGTAAAAATACATAAAAGCAGCAATGTATAAGTACTCAGAAAAAAAAAGAAAAATACAGAAAAATATCCAAAATAAAAGAAAAAGAGATGTAGTGGTTCACCAAAATAAAACGCCAGAGATGGTGTATTAAGGATAGTATAGTAGTTTAAAAGTTTGAAAGGAAGAATTTACAAACCAAAATTTATCAGAATCCAAGGTACATAGGAAAATAAGTCATTATGCCATGGTTAGAAAGTTAGAGGAAAGTGAAAAATCAGAAAAGAGACTTTGAAAGGTTAGTATGGTTAGAATTTGAAAAAGAAGTTTGTAAATTAAAATTAGTGAGTCAATAAAATGTGGTTTTAAGGTAAGTGACATAAAGAAAATATTCCATACAACAAGGATTCACAATTATGGCGAGAATTAACTCACAATCGAATAAGGAAAACAGGGTGATGTTGATTCTAATAGATATAAAGAAAGCAAGAACTGGAATCAGAATATCACAGATGCAGTTTATAAACCAGAAAATCAAAGAGGATAAGAAAGTCTGCCATAGCATTCATGAAATGGTTTGGGTAAGGCAGAGGACAACAGAGTTTAGATTACCAAACCAAAACATGAATGAAAATAATTCACAAAAAATTTGGGCAGCATTCCCGCTAAAATTGGATTGTCCCGGAAAATAAACAGCAAACAAGGCAGTTCATATGAATTAAAAACTTGCTGCAGTTATCTATAATTAATAGAAACATGAAAATTCAGAGTAAAAAGCAGCAAATGCAGGAAATCACAGCATATGAACAAGGTCACAGGAACAGCAGAATTGCAGTTATGATAAAACAGAAGCATGAACAGTGCAAGTAAACAAACCTAAATCTACTAACCACAACCTAGGCTACCTAACAACCTAAAATTCCACTACAGCATGCATATCTATCTATCCTAATTATAAACAGAAACAGAAAAAATGGAAAATAACTGCGAAGGACAGGAAGGCGGCGTTCATCGGAACCTGGTAGGCGTGAGGAGTAGAACGGGGTAAGAAAGTGGCTGGGTGGTGGTTGAGAGAAGAGGGGCAGAGAGGGAGAAGAGGGTTGGGGGGAGAGGCTGCGCGACTGGTAGGGTTCGCGTGGCTGCGGGGGTTATATTTTCGAATCCACGCGGCCGCGTGGGGCACGCGGTCGCGTGCTTGGGGTGAAAATGGGAATGACGCGATCGCGTAGGTCGCGCGATCGCGTGAGAGGGGTAGGAGAGGGGGTGACGCGATCGTGTGGGTCGCGCGATCACATGAAAGGGATGGAAGAGGGGATGACGCGATCGCGTGAGAGGGGTAGGAGAGGGGGTGACGCGATCGCGTGGGTCGCGCGATCGCGTGAGAGAGGTAGGAGAGGGGGTGACGCGATCGCGTGGGTCGCGCGATCGCATGAAAGGGATGGAAGAGGGGATGACGCGATCGCGTGGGTCGCGCGATCGCATCGCTGGACATTGTGCTAAACGCACGACTCCATCACCGTTTCAGCGCAACTCTCTGTCTCGTCCTAGGGTGTTGTGCAATCCATGCGACGCGATCGCGTCGCTCACGCGGTCGTGTGGGATTGGTTTTGTGCAAGTGACGCGATCGCATGGGGCATGCGATCGCGTGGGTCAATTTGTGCAAAACGCACAGGGGCCACACGATTCCAGCCTAACTCTCTGGACGTTGGATTTTTGACGCCGATCTCCAAGGCACGCGACCGCGTGGATGACGCAGTCGCGTCGGTAGTGTATTCGCAGTATGACGCGATCGCATGGGGCATGCAGTCGCATCATGCATCCCTTTTTTTTTTTTGAAATGAATGCAGGATGCAATGCTTAATGTGAATGCTATGCATGATTCCAGGTTTAATAAAATAAAAATAAAATTCAAAAACACACAAAATGAAATAAAATTAAAATTGCAAAAGGAACGATCATACCATGGTGGGTTGTCTCCCATCTAGCACTTTTGGTTAAAGTCCTTAAGTTGGACATTGGAAGGGCTTCCTGTTATGGTGGCTTGTGTTTAAATTCATCCAGAAATCTCCACCAGTGCTTGGAATGCCAATATCCTCCGAGGTCCCAAACTAGGCATGTAAAGCTTCTGAGCAGCTTTAAACAAATTTTTAGGATCCCGGGGTGACGAATGTCAGAATAGATTCTAGGATCCTAAGCTTTGCTATTAAATCCGCCTCCGTCTTGATCTACATGTTTCCATCCGGGCGGTTTAAAAAGTAGAATCTCACCATGGTGACCAAACGTTCTCCGTGATCCATGCAATTGAGCATGATACCAATCCGTGTACTTCGAGGTGAAGCGTGGAACCTTATTGAACCTTGTGCACCAGCTCTGGGTACGAGCCACTTCCCTCTTACTCTTAAAGCCGCAAAGAGCTCTAAGCTGGCCATTTGTTTCAAGCAAACCATATTCAAGTGAATAAGCAAAGTTAAAGGTTAAGGATTGTACCCACTTGAAGCTTGTATTAGGTGGTAATGGCCTTGGGATAGGTGTTTCCGGTGGTTCTGTAAGTTCTACTCCCTTGTGCTCTTCCGTGAATTCCTCCACTTCCTTGCAAGAGTCTTCAAATGTAGTATCACCCTGGTCAAAGTCTTCTTTGTCTTCCTCATCACTCGAGTTATAGATTGGAGGTTGAGAGAAATCTACCTCCGCATCATCTTCCTATTCACTTGGGGAAGATTCTTCGATCTCAGAGAATTCACTTGCGGATGCAAGTTCATTACTAAGAGAATTGGACTTGTGACTATCATCATCAAGGGAATTTGTGTCCTGGGTTATTCCGTCTGATTCTTCATAAACAACTTGCCTTGGAGATTGTACAATATCCTCCTTAGCATCAACTGTAGTGTCCTTGACGGAGTTCTCCTCAGTTCTGGATTCCCATGGAGGTTCAGCATCTCCTAGATCTTCAACCAACTCTTCTTCTTGAGCAATGATAGCTTCTTCTACTTGTTCTAGTACGAATTCGTTCTCTGTCTTATCCACTGGAGTTTCTGGTATTTCCTTCATGCTACGCTCTTCGTTAGACTGTTCACATAGGGCTGTGGTTGATCCTTGTGTATTTGAGCGTCTAGAAACCCATTGAATTACTACTTGCTCCAGTTGTCGAATGGTTGTTTGAAATTTATTTACTGTTTTCGTTAGGCGAACCTCTGCTTCTCGGGTTGCCGGACTTGGACATGATACAAAAGAAAGTGGTGGTGACTGGGGGTGATTGGATCGGTACTGGGGCAAGGAAGGATCATATGGTGGCGAACGGTGAAGAGAAGCTTGTGAGTGTGGTGGTTCGAGGTTATGTTGAAAGGATGGTTTATATGCACGGGGTGGGGCTTGTTGGTAGTTACAAGGTTGTCCACCAGATCTTTCAGCTAGGTATGCACGGTAGAATGGTCTTTGTCCAGGATATCCCAGAGGGTGTTGCTGCCTAAAGGGTTGATTAGGTCCTCTTGGCTCCATCCATCCTTGATTGGTCTGACCTTGATGCATATTCCTGCTATAACTTCTATTTCCTTCAACAAAGTTAGAACCAAACTCAAAGCGAAAGGGGTGAGAATTCATGGTAGCAAATAAAGATGAAAAGGAAAAACAAAAATAAATAAACAAGCAAAAGAAAAATATTTACAACAACCAATAATAAGGCACACGATAGCAGTTCCCCGGCAACGGCGCCATTTTGACGTTGGGATTTTTGCCAGTAAAGAAGTTCATAAAAACAGTCGCGTTGTAGATATAGTCTCTAAACCAACAAAAATCCCTTCGTGCAAACGTTTTGGGTGTCACAAGTAACAAACCCCTTTAAAAATTGTTAACCGAGTATTCAAACCTCGGGTCGTCTTCTCAAGGAACTACAAGGAAGTATGTTCTTATTATTATTATTATCAGAATAGAAGAATAGAAGAATAAGGTAGAGAGATAATAGGAGGAATTTGAACACAGAGAGAGGGAGAGGGTTCGAATTATGAGTAGAAGAGAAGTGTTAGTAAATAAATAAATAACTAGAAAGAGATAAGAGAGAGAGTATTCAAATTTTAAGAAGAGAAAATATTTTTATTTTTTATTTAATTAATTATGTTAGAATTTGAAAATTAAGAAAAGAAATGAAAGTAATTTGAAAACTAAATAAATTAATTAATTAAAAAGATTTTTGAAAAATTTGTTAGTTGGCTTTCGAAATTAATGAGAGAGAAAGTAGTTAGGTAGTTTTGAAAAAAGATAAGAAATAGTAAACTTTTTAAAATTAAAACAAACAAGTCAAGTGGTTAATTGAAAAAGATTTGAAAATAAATTTTGAAAAGATAAGAAGTTAGAAAAAGATTTTGAAATTAAAATTTTAAAAAGATGTGATTAAAATTTATTTTGAAAAGGATTTGAAAAAGAAATTAAAAAAATTTTATTTTTGAAATTAAGGTTGATGACTTGACTAACAAGACACTAAAAGATATGATTCTAGAATTTAAAGATTGAACCTTTCTTAATAGGAAAGTAACAAACTTGAAATTTTTGAATCAAAACATTAATTGTTAGTAAAGTTTTCGAAAATATGAAATAAAAATAAGAAAAAGATTTTGAAAATTTATTTAAGAAATTCGAAAATATTAAGAAGAAAAATGAAAAAGATTTGACTTTTGAAAAAGATTTGAAAAGATAAAATTTTTAAATTGAAATTTTGGCTTGACTAACAAGAAACAACTAAATTTTAAAAATTTTTTGACTAAGTCAACCCAAAATTTCGAAATTTATGAGTGAAATAAGGGAAAGATATTATTTTTGATTTTTTGAATTAACGAAGAAAGTGAAAAACAACAAAAAGACACCAAACATAAAAATTTAAGATCAAAACAAATAATGCATGCAAGAACACTTTGAATGCCAGGATGAACACCAAGAACACTTTGAAGATCAAGATGAACATCAAGAACATATTTTTGAAAATTTTTAAGAAAAGAAACACATGGAAGACTCCAAACTTAGAAATTTTTAATGTTTAGACACTATGAATTCGAAATTGCATATGAAAAACAAGAAAAGACACATAACAAGAGAAATTAAAGATCAAACAAGAAAAATCATCAAGAACAACTTGAAGATCAAAGAAGAACACAATGCATGAATTTTTGAAAATTTTATAAAATTAAAAAAAATGCAATTGACACCAAACTTAAAATTTCACACAAGACTCAAACAAGAAACACAAAATTTTTTTTTTTGGTTTTTATGATTTTATTAATTTTTTTTGTATTTTTCGAAATTATTTTAGAAGAAGAAAATAAAGAAATTCAAAATTTTTAATAAGAATTCCAGGATTCATGCAATGTTAGTCTAAAGCTTCGGTCCAAAATAATTAGACATGGCCAAATGGCCAGCCAAGCTTCAGGATAACAAGTACAGACATGTCCTTTCTACAATGGAAAGTGAAAATCTCAGTCCAAAAGATTAGACATGGCTTAACAGCCAGCCAGGTTTAAACATACCTCAGGAAACTCTAGAATTCATTCTTAAAAAATTTTGAATGATTTTTCGAAAACACATTTTTTTTGAATTTTTCGAAATTAAAAATAAAAAGCTTAAACATAAAATAAAATTACCCAATCTAAGCAACAAGATGAATCATCAGTTCTCCAAACTCGAACAATCCCTGGCAACGGCGCCAAAAACTTGGTGCACGAAATTGTGATCACACTTTTCACAACTCCGCACAACTAACCAGCAAATGCACTGGTTCGTCCAAGTAATACTTTACGTGAGTAAGGGTCGATCCCACGGAGATTGTCGGCTTGAAGCAAGCTATGGTCATCCTGTAAATCTTAGTCAGAAGGATTCAATTGGTTATGAGTTTTGATAATTGAAAGATAAATAAAACGTAAAATAAAATAAAGATACTTATGTAATTCATTGGTGGGAATATCAGATAAGTATTTGGAGATGCTTTGTTGCTTCTGAACCTCTGCTTTCCTATTGTCTTCTTCCAATCATGCGTGCTCCCTTCCATGGCAAGATGTATGATCCTCTTGGATGAAAAATACCAGGTACAATTTCTGCACGGCTAATCAACTGTCAGATTTCTCGTCTCGGATGAAAAATACCAGTTACAGCTACCGCACGGCTAATCATCTGTCAGTTCTCACTAGCGTCGGAATAGGATCTCTCTATCCTTTTGCACACTGTCACTGCGCCCAACATTTGCGAGTTTGAAGCTCGTCACAGTCATCCCTTCCCAGATCCTACTCGGAATATCATAGATAAGGTTTAGACTTTCCAGATCTCAAGAATGCTGCCAATTGCTTCTAGCCTATACCACGAAGGTTCTAATCTCCCAGACTCGGTCCGTAGATCAGAGACCCAAGAGATTATACTCTGATTGTCGTCCAATGACTACGTTGAACATCATGTAGACCGCTTGTGGTTGTCAGGCACGCGGATCATGGCTAAGCGAGTAATGAAGATAGTGGTTGATTGTCACGGGTCACCCCTTCATTCTGACTTAAATAAATTAAGCACGAGAGTATATCTTGGAGAAGAAGTAAGCATGAATTCAAAGAGAAACAGTAGTACTTGCATTAATTCATGAAGAACAGCAGAGCTCCACACCTTAATCTATGAGGTGTAGAAACTTCACTGTAGAAAATACATAAGAGAAAAAGGTCTAGGCATGGCCGTGAGGCCAGCCTCGAAATGTAACATAAAAGTGTTCCAAACCTTCCAAGTATGCGAATACAATAGTAAAAAGTGCTATTTATACTAAACTAGTAACTTAGGTTTACATAAAATGACTAACTAAGTGCAGATAGTGCAGAAATCCACTTCTGGGGCCCACTTGGTGTGTGCTTGGACTGAGCATTGAAGCTTTCACGTGCATAGGCCATTCTTGGAGTTAAATGCCAGCTTGGGTGCCAGTTTGGGCGTTTAACTCCAATTCTGGTGCCAGTTTTGCCGTTTTACTCCAGAAAATGGTCTCAGGTGGGCATTTGAATGCCAGTTTGGGCCATCAAATCTCGGGCAAAGTATGAACTATTATACATTGCTGGAAAGCCCAAGATGTCTAATTTGCAACGAAATTGAGAGTGCACCAATTGGGCTTCTGTTGCTCCATAAAATCCACTTCGAGTGTAGGAGGGTCAGAATCCAACAGTATCTGTAGTCCTTTCTCAGCCTCTGAATCAGATTATTGCTCAGGTCCCTCAATTTCAGCCAGAAAATACCTGAAATTACAAAAAAATACACAAACTCATAGTAAAGTCCAGAAATGTGATTTTTGCATAAAAACTAATAAAAATATTATAAAAAGTAACTAAAACATATTAAAAACTATGTAAAAACAATGCCAAAAAGGGTATAAATTATCCGCTCATCAGATCCCTAATAGGCTTGGGGCGTGTTTGGCTTTGTTCTTCTAGAAAGAGAATCTGGCGAGAAATTTTTTTGCTAAGTCGTCAAAACTTGTGATGGATCTAGGAGGCAAACTGTCGAACCACTTAATTGTCGTCTTTGTTAGAGTGGTTGGGAAGGCTTTGCATCGAATGGAGTCCGATGCGTCTGTGAGATACATTCTACTTCTGAAATTGTTGAGATGATGGCTGGGATCTGATGTGCCGTCATACGGACTCATGTTAGGAGCTTTGAAGTCTTTTGGGACTTTGGCCTTCATGATCTCTTGGGTGAATGGATCTTTATCTTTGTGGGATCTGTCTTCGGGATTAGGTTAGATGGTTTTTGTTTTAAGGTCGACTTCGAGCTTTTTGTCCTCTAACTCTCGACGTCGCCTAGTTTCTTTCCGGAGGTCCCTCCCGGCTTCTCGTTGATGTTCGGCCTCTTTTTCGAGCTGTTTGAGGCGGTCTTGAAGTGCTTCCATGATTTTTGAACTTGGAAAATTCTTGTCTTTGTTTGGCTAAGAAGTATCGTTTGGTGTGGTGTTCGCGTTCTTATGCGGCGTCCTGTTTTCTAGATCAGAGTTGTGGTCGTTGTCAAGGTTGTCCGCCATGATGATGGGATGACTTTCAGGTCCCCGGCAACGGCGCCAATGTTCCGAGGGTTACCTGAAACTGAAGGTCGATATCAGACAAGATCTTCTATGCTGGTCGGTGCTGCTGTGTCTGACCTATTTAGAGCTGGTGGTCGGAGCTATCGTGTCCGACTTGTTGGATTTGGTAGCCGGAGCTATCGTGTCTGACTTGTTGGATCTGGTGGAGCTGCTGATCCTTGATCACCGGAGGGTGGTAGTACCTGCAAGAGACACCGATGCTTAAGTTAGCACGTGCTTTAGGCAGATTTTTAGTGGAATCAGAGTATGATTTATACCTGGGTGCTCCAGTGTATTTATAATAGTGTTGAGTGACCTTTCTAGAGATAAGACAGTTATCTTATCTTATCTTTGAGTGAAGTCATCTTATCTTTAAGGGGAACTACCTTTATCTTTCTAGGCTTTAGCTGCCTTTAGATTTGGGCTTTGTTCCTTCGTTTTGGCCTTCTTTTGGGCTTCTCTGGCGACTTGGCCGAGCTCTTTGAGAAGAGGATGGTAATGGGCCAACCTTCCAAGAGGTCGGTCATGGGCCAACCTTCTAAGAGGTCGATCATGGGCTAACCCGGTCCTTTATAGCTCAAACCGATGCATGAACAATGCTTTTTAGGCCTTTAATTTGCTAATTTTAATTCACCTTTGATTCCACTAGATGCCTTGATTTGTTTGTTAGTGAATTCAGGTTGAAAAGGCTAGGAATGGATCAAATGAGTGAAGAAAAAAGCATGCAAAGTGGAAAATTTATAAAAAATCAAGGATTGGGAGTTCATTCATCAACGCGCACGCGTAACAGACGCGCATGCGTGGATATGAAGTCGCATGGCGATGCAAACACGTGACATGACGCGTATGCGTGGAAAAATAAAAATGCCAAGCGACGCGTACGCGTGACCTATGCATACGTGCCACAGCTCGCACGTGACCTCATTAAAGTGAAAATGCTGGGGGTGATTTCTGAGCTTCCGAGGCCCAAATCCAATGGATTCCAGAGACTATTTCATGCAGAATTGAAGATTGGACACGGGGGGAACACATAGTAGAGTTTTCATCATGCTGTAGTTAGTTTCTAGAGAGAGAAGCTCTCTCTTCTCTCTAAAATTAGGTTAGATGTAGATTAGGATTTCTTTAGATCTAGGTTTAATTCATGCTTTGATTTACTTTTCCTTTCTAATTTCTTGTTCCTTTACCTTTGCTTTCCTAGTTTGGTATTTTACTCTTTGTATTTGTTTACTTGTTGTTGATGCACTCTTGTTCCTTTTATTTTCTTTTAATGCAATTTATGTTTAATCTGTTTTATTATTGATTTGAGTTGTTGTTGTTCATTTCCTTGCAATTGGTAGTTGTAGATTCACATTTCTTGCAATTTTATGATGCTTTCCTTTTATGCCTTCCAAGTGTTTGACAAAATGCTTGGAAGGATGTTAGAGTAGATTTTTGTGTTCTTGGCTTGGGATGGTAACTTAGGTGAACTTGAGTTACTAATCTCCAAATGATTGATAATTGGTATTGACGAACGGATTTCTTGCCAGTAAATAAATTCGTAAAAAATAATCGCGTTATAGGTATAGTTTCTAAACCAGCAAAGAATCCTTTCGTGCAAAAGTTTGGTTGTCACAAGTAACAAAACCCAATAAAATTTATAACCGAAGTATTTAAACCTCGGGTCGTCTTCTCAAGAAATTGCAAGGAGGTATGATTTATTATTGGTTATGAAAAAAGGTGTATTTTTGGGTTTTTGAAATAGAGAACAAGTAATTTAAATGGCAAGAAAAATAAATTAATAATTATAAAGAAAATTTTTGGCAAGGTATAAGAACTGGAAATTCTATCCTAGTTATCCTTATCAGGTGTGATGAGAATTATCTCCCACTTAGTTAACCCTTACTAAATAAAGGAAAGTCAAGTGGACTAATTAATTTGATCCTCAAGTCCTAGTCAACTCCTGTGGAAAGACTTGCTTTAGAGCGATCCAAATCAATCAGCAATTCTCAAATCTCAATCAACTGCTGAGTTTGACAACTCAAGTGTTACCAATTACTTAACCAAAGCCAAAAAAGAGAAAATAAATCTAAATTAAATTGAAAGCATCATAAATAGAATAAAACAATCATTAATATGAAATACCTCAAATTATATTAAATAGAATATTCAAATCTAACATGGAAAGTTCATAAGCCAATTGGGCAACATAAGTCAAATACAAGTAAAAGCATTAGAGTAAATAAAAGTAGAAGATAATATAAAAAGTAAAAGAACATTGAACCTGGTATGAAGAAAATAACCATAAAATAAGAGAAATCCTAATTCTAAAACCTAAGAGAGAGGAGAGAGCCTCTCTCTCTCTAAAACTACGTCTAAAACCTAATAATTGTGAATATGAATGTTGTATCCTGTTGTATGAATGGATCCCCCACTTTATAGCCCATAATCTGTGTTTTCTGGGCCATAAACTGGGCCAGAAACAGCCCAGAAATCGCTGGTTGCGAAATCTGCCACGCTTGTTTTTTGCCACTGTGACGCATCCACATGAATCACGCATTTGCGTCACTTATCGTCAAGAAAACTATGGTATATTATATATCAATTTGAAGCCTTGGACGTTAGCTTTCCAACGCAACTAGAAGCGCATCATTTAGACCTCTATAGCTCAAGTTATCACTGTTCGAGTGCGAAGAGGTCAGGTTGGACAGCTTAGCAATTCCTTCAACTTCTTATATTACTGCATGCTTCCTTTCCATCCTCTAAGCCATTCCTACCCTGTAAAGCCTAAAATCCCTTAACACACATATCAAGACATCGAATAGTAATAAGAGGGAATTAATTTTTGGTAATTTAAAGGCTTTGGGAAGCACGTTTCCAATTATAGAACAAAATTAGGAAGGAAAATATAAAACCATGCAATTGATATGAATAAGTGAGTAAAGAATTGATATAAACCACTCAATTGAGCACAAGATAAACCATAAAATAGTGATTTATCAACCTCCCCACACTTAAACATTAGCATGTCCTCATGCTAAGCTCAAGAGAAGCTATAAGAGAGTGAATAGGAATGGTAAAACTTATGAAATGCAACCTATCTATATGAATAAAACTACATGCAAAATGTTTCTACCTACTTGGTTAAGAGTAAATAAATCTTTCAAGAACAAATATAAACTGAATTTCACTAATTCAAATCATAAAAATGAAGTACAAATAGACTTGCAGAAGAAAATAGGTCGTGAAAGCCGGGAACAAAGAATCGAGCATCGAACCCTCACTGGAAGTGTATGCACTCTAATCGCTCAGGTGTTTACGGTTCGATCTCTCAATTATCTACTAGTCTTGCTTTCTAAGGGTTGCTCTTCATCTAACAATCAACAAAAATTTAATGCATAAATACACATATCAAGAGGTCTTTTAAGGGTTGTAATGGGGTTAGGGTCAAGGTAGGATTGTATTTGGCCAAGTGGACTAAAATCTGAATCCTTAATTAACTTAAACTTTTCCCACCTAACTTAAGACAATCCATGTAATCAAAATACAAAACCTAACTATCCATTAACCATGTTTTTCACATATTCATGCATCCCAATTTCGAGTACAGTACATATGCATTGCTTTCACCATTTACTTTAGGGCATTTTGTCCTCTTTTAATTATTTGCTCTTTTTCTTTTCTTTTTCTCCTTTATTTATTTATTTATTTTTCTCTTTTTTTTCAATGCATATAATTAAATTATTGGATGCATGAACATGTCCTAAACATTTCTTTCACATTTTCATAAAGATATATAACACCGAATTCTTAAACCAAATGTTTCCAAACCCACTTTCCCACACTTAATTCATGAGCACTCTCATTAGTCTAAGCTATCCAAAGATTCAAATTAAGGACATTATTATTTTCCGCTTAGAGTTAATGATGTGCTAAAGTAAAGAACAAAGGGGTAAAATAGGCTCAACATTGGTTTGCAAAGGATAATGAAAGGGTAAGGCCATATGGGTATGTAAGCTCAGTGAAACAAAGGCCTCAATCATATAAGTGCATGCATACATCAAACCATGGAAATATATAATTAAGCAAGACAAAGATCACAATTTTAGAGAGAAAAACACACACCAAAAAAATAAAATATTGGTTGATAAAATGCAACCAATTAAATAGGCTCAAAATCTCACAGGTTTTGTGTGTTCAAGCTCAAAACCATGTTCCAGTATAATATTTCTTCAGACAAGTTTATCAAAAAGTTTAATTCAAATTAGTGCAATGTTATAAAAAGTTTGTTGAAAAAGAAATTATTACTTTAACCAAGTAGTTGGTAAAATATGCACAAAATCAAACAAATATGCAATCAAACATGCAAATGCAACAACTAACTACAAAGAAAATTTAAACATTGGTGTTGAGAAGGAAATAACTAACCCACCGAAGCAGAAATAAAGATAAGAAAATAAATAAAGTCTAGGTGGGTTAATGCCAAATAATGAGGGTCTCAATTACATGGTAGCTACAACATGCAAGTGAGAAAACAATAGAAGCACATGGCATACTAGTGGTGCAAAAGTTGCAACAATGGGAAGGGAGTGTGGGTAATGCAAGATAGTGTAAGTTCATGTCAATGCAAGATAATATAAGTATCATGAAGGAGTAGCATTGACTTATGAAGAATAATACCCAGTCAGAGTAAAACAAGTCATGAAGCACCAGAATAATTCAAGAAAAGATGTAACAGTTGAAGAAGAAAATTTAACACCAATGGAAAAATAATAAATTTAGAAAAGAAAATAGAAATATGCACAAAATTAAAATGCAATGAATGAAAGTATGCAATTAAATAAAATAGAATGGAAGTGAAGAGGGATGAGAAGTTAAAAAGATGAAGAAGAAGAAAGTAAGAAAGAGGGAAGAAAGAAGTAGAAAAGATAGAAGAAAGAAGAAAGAATGATAATAGAAAGATAAGTAAGATTGGAGAAGAAAAGATAAGAATTCTGGTGCTGATCTGGATAAACTGTGCGTCGCATGCGACACGGACGCTTGGGTCACGCGATCGCGTGGCAGACAATAATTGCAGGTGACGCAGACGCGTGGGTCACGCGATCGCGTGGCCTGATTTGTGCTATTGGCGCGAGTGCAGCCGTGCGTTCACGCAACTCTCTATTTTAAATGCATTTTGCCAAAATTTAGGGTGACGCGTTCGCGTGGGTGACGCGATTGCGTGAATGACCATATTTTGAAAAACGACGCGGCCGCGTAGAGCACGCGTTCGCGTGGTAGGGCTGGTGCTTCCAGCATCATTCCAGCCCAACTCCACCATAACTCTCTGTCATATACCAATTTACGTCGATTTTGCAGGGCCACGCGTTCGCGTGGGTGACGTGGATGTGTGGGGAGGCCATTTTCAAAATGACGCGGCCGTGTCAGCGACGCGGTCGCGTGGGCATATTTGTGCCTAAGGCACGCCTCCAGCCACGCTTTCGCGTGACTCTTTGCTTCTTTTCTTCCTTGTTTCTATTGCACCTATGACGCGGACGCGTCAGCGACGCTTGCGTGTTGTGTGCATTTTTTTTTATGCAGTATGCAGAATGCAAAATGTAGAATGCAGATGACTATGCAGAAATTATGAATGAACACGAATGAAGATGAAATAAAATAAAACTAAGAACAAAAAGGAAAGAATATATCATGGTGGGTTGTCTCCCACCTAACACTTTTAGTTAAAGTCCTTAAGTTGGACATTTGGTGAGTCCCTTGTTATGGTGGCTTGTGCTTGAACTCATCCAGGAATCCCCACTAGTGTTTGTAATTCCAATAGCCTCCGGGATCCCACACTAGTTGCATAAAGCCTTCAAGCAAGTTAAAGCAAGTGACAAGGTCCCATGAGTGTTGATTGCTAGAATGAATTCTGGGGTCCTAAACCTAGCTTTTGCACCCGTCTTCTTGTTGATCATCATGATTCCATCCGGGTGGCACGCAATTTAAATTCTCAATGAAGTACCCAAACGACTTCCTAGACCCATTTAATCGAGCTTTACACCAATCCTTGCACTTCAACTTGGAGTGTGCAACTGTATTGAACCTTGCAGGGCAATTCTTACCACTAGCCATCTCTCTCTTACTCTTATAGCCACAAAGAGCTCTGATGAACGGAATATTGATGGTTTAGAATTCACAATAAATTCTCATTGCAAGTATAGTTTCTAAACCAAACAATCATCCTTTCATACAAAAGTTTGGTTGTCACAAGTAACAAAACCCAATAAAATTTATAACCGAAGTAGTTAAACCTCGGGTCGTCTTTCAAGGAGTTGCAGGGCAGTGTGATTTATTATTGGTTATGGAAAAAGTATATTTTTGGGTTTTTTTAATGTATAAGATGAAAAGCAAGAATAGTAAATGGCAAGAAAGTAAATTGTAAGGAATTAATTTAAATAAATAATAAAACTCTTGGCAAGGTATAAGGAATTGAAGTCCTATCCTAGTTATCTTTATCAGGTGTGATAAGAATTGGATTTTTACTCCCACTTTTAATTATCTCTTACTAAATAAAGGAAGGTCAAGTGGACAAATTAATTTGATCCTCAGGTCCTAGTCAACTCCTATGGAGAGACTAGAGTTATTAGAGTGCAAATTAACCAGCTAAAAATTCCAATTTCAATCAACAGCTGAGTTGATAACTCAAGTGTTATAAATTAATTAACCAAAGCCAAAAGGGAAAAATAAATCTAATTTGAATTGAAATCATTCATAAATAAATTAAAGCAAAATCAAATCTGAAATACCTCAAAATATATTAATTAAGAAAATCATAACATGAATGGTCCATAAGCCAAATCTGGAAGATAAATATCAATTAAAGTAATGAAGTAAATAAAACTAGAAAGTAAATTAAAGGAACATTGAACCTGTGATTGAAGAGATCATAGCTTAAACATAATAGAAATCCTAAATCCTAATCCTAAGAGAGAGGAGAGAACCTCTCTCTCTAAAAACTACATCTAAAACCTAAAAAAATTATGTATTACTAAGTTGTTCTACCTATATCTTGATTCCTCTATTCTCTGGCTTATATTCTGTGTTTCTGGCTTGGATTTGGGCCAAAAAAGGGTCCAAAAATTGCTGGGGGCGTTTTCTGCAGATTCTTGTATGTGGCGTCTGTCACGCGTTCGCGTGGGTTATGCGTTCGCGTCATCTGGGAGTTTTCCTTGTCACGCGTACACGTCGGTCACGTGTACGCGTCATTTGTGTTCTGCTCAAGGCGCGCGTCCGCGTCGTCCACGCGTTCGCGTCGTTGCATTTTCGCGCTAGGCACGCGTTCGCATCGTCCATGCGTTCGCGTCGCTGCCTTTTCTTCAAAACTCTATTTTTTGTGTTTTCCTTCCATTTTTGTATGTTTCCTTTTTTTTCCTTTGAGCCATTCTTGCCCTATGAGATCTGAAAATACTTAACACACAAATCACTACATCGAATGGTAATAAAGGGTAATTAAAATTAATATTTTTAAAGCATAGGAAACATGTTTTTCACATATATCATAAAATAAGGAAGGGAAAGTAAAACCATGCAATTTACATGAATAAGTGGTTGAAGGACTGAATAAATCACTTAAATTGAACACAAAAATACATCATAAAATATGGGTTCATCAAGCTCTAAGTTGCCCATCCGTCTCAAGCAAAGCATATTCAAGTGAGCTAATTAAGTTTAGAGATGAGAGATTTACCCACTTGAATGAAGGGATGGATGGTGATGGCTTTGGAGAGGTCTCCAACAACCTTGGCAAGGTGATTTCTAGCTCCATTCTCTTGAGCTCTTCCTTGACAACTTCCACCTCCTTGCAATATTTTTCAATTTCAACCTCTTCCTCTTGGTAGCCTTCTTCCAATTCGATCTCTTCTTCATTGTTTACCAAGGGCATGGGAGGTTGTGCTTCTTCTTCTTTAATCTCCATCTCTTGATCAACCTCTTCAAAGTCTTTAGCCATGATATGCTGACGAGCAGATAATTTATACACTTTTTGGCATTGTTTTTACATAATTTTTAGTATGATTTAGTTAGTTTTTAGTATATTTTCATTAGCTTTTAAATAAAAATCACATTTCTGGACTTTACTATGAGTTTATGTGTTTTTCTGTGATTTCAGGTATTTTCTGGCTGAAATTGAGTGACTTGAGCAAAAATCAGATTCAGAGGTTGAAGAAGGACTGCAAATGCTACTGGATTCTGACCTCCTTACACTCAAAGTGGATTTTCTGGAGCTACAGAACTCCAAATGGCGCGCTCTCAATTGCGTTGGAAAGTAGACATCCAGGGGTTTCCAGAAATATATAATAGTCTATTCTTTGCCCAAGTTTAGACGACACAAACCGGCGTTCAACGCCAGTTCCATGTTGCATTCTGGAGTTAAATGCCAGAAACAGGTTGCAAAGTGGAGTTAAATTCCAGAAACAGGTTACAAACTGGCGTTCAACTCCAAGAGAAGCCTCTACACGTGTAAAGCTCAATGCTCAGCCCAAGCACACACCAAGTGGGCTCTGGAAGTGGATTTCTGCATCATTTACTCATTTCTGTAACCCTAGTAACTAGTTTAGTATAAATAGAACTTTTTATCATTGTATTCGAGTCTTGGTAACTCCGGTTCCCCTCTAGGGCCGAGACCAATGAACTCCATTATCACTTACGTATTTTCAACCGTAGAGTTTCTACACACCATAGATTAAGGTGTGGAGCTCTACTGTTTCTTGAGAATTAATGCAAAGTACTATTGTTTTTCTATTCAATTCAAGCTTATTCCAAATCTAAGATATTCATTCGCACCTCAATATGAATGTGATGATCGTGACAGTCATCATCATTCCCAACCATGAACGCGTGCCTGACAACCACTTCCGTTCTACCTTAGATTGAATGAGTATCTCTGGGATTCCTTAATCAGAGTCTTCGTGGTATAAGTTAGAATCCATGGACGGCCATTCTTGAGATCCGAAAAGTCTAAAACTTGTCTGTGGTATTCCGAGTATGATCTGGGAAGGGATGGCTGCAACAAGCTTCAAACTTGCGAGTGCTGGGCGTAGTGACAGACGCAAAAGGATCAATGGATCCTATTCCAGCATGATCGAGAACCAACAGATGATTAGCCATGCAGTGACAGCGCATTGGACCATTTTCATTGAGAGAACAGGATGTAGCCATTGACAACGGTGATGCCTAACATACAGCTTGCCATAGAAAGGAGTTGGAATGATTGGATGAAGACAGTAGGGAAGCAGAGATTCAGGAGGAACTAAGCAACTCTATACGCTTATCTAAAATTCTCACCAATGAATTACATAAGTATCTCTATCTTTAATTTACGTTTTAATTATCAATTCACCATAACCATTTGAATTCGCCTGACTGAGATTTACAAGATGACCATAGCTCGTTTCAAGCCGACAATCTCCGTGGGATCAACCCTTACTCACGTAAGGTTTATTACTTAGACGACCCAGTGCACTTGCTGGTTAGTTGTGCGAAGTTGTGACAAAGTGTGATTCACGTTTGAGAGCACCAAGTCTTTGGCGCCATTGTTGATGATCGCAATTTTGTGCACCAAGTTTTTGGCGCCATTGCCGGGGATTGTTCGAGTTTGGACAACTGACGGTTCATCTTGTTGCTCAGATTAGGTAATTTTATTTTAATTTTAAGCTTTTTGTTATTCTTATTTTCAAAAAAAATAAAAATAAATATTTTCAAAAATATATTTTTATTCAGAATTTTTAAGAATGGATTCTAGTGTTTCATGATGATCTGTTGAATCCTGGCTGGCTATAAGCCATGTCTAATCTTTTGGACCGGGGCTTCAACTTATCATCACAAGAGCTTGTTGATGTTCACCCATTTGGCAGTTACACACATAGTTGTTGTATACATGGGAGGTATCAATATCTGCTGAAGCTTGGCTGGTCATTGGCCATGTCTAGTGTTTTGGACCGGAGCTTTCACTGAAAGCTTGGCTGGCTATTAAGCCATGTCTAATTCCTGGACTGGACCTTTAGACTAACATTGCAAGATTCCTGGAATTCCTATTAAAATTTTTTGAAATCCTTGTTTTCCTTTTCAAAATAATTTTCGAAAAAAAATATTAAAAAAATCAATAAAATCATAAAACCAAAAATAATTTTGTGTTTCTTGTTTGAGTCTTGTGTCAAATTGTAAGTTTGGTGTCAATTGCATATTTTTCAAACCTTCTTGCATTTTTCGAAAATTCATTCATGTGTTCTTCATGATCTTCAAGATGTTCTTGATGAATCCTCTTGTTTGATCTTTAAATTTTCTTGTTTGGTGTCTTTTCTTGTTTTTCATATGCATTCTTGAATTCTTAATGTCTCAACATTAAAAATTTCTATGTTTGGTGTCTTGCATGTTTTTCTTTTCTTAAAAATTTTCAAAAACAAGTTCTTGATGTTCATCATGATCTTCAAAGTGTTCTTGGTGTTCATCTTGACATTCATATTGTTCTTGCATGCATCATTTGTTTTGATCCAAAATTTTCATGCATTGATTCTTTTTGATGTTTTTCTCTCTCATCATTAAAATTCAAAAAAAAATATCTTTCCCTTTTTCTTCTCATAAAATTCGAAAATTTGAGTTGACTTTTTCAAAAATTTTTAAAATCTAGTTGTTTCTTATGAGTCAAATTAATTTTTCAATTTAAAAATTTTATCTTTTTCAAATCCTTTTCAAAAATCAAATCTTTTTCATTTTTCTTTCATAATTTTTGAAAATTTTTAAAATCAATTTTCAAAATCTTTTTCTTATTTTTATTTCATATTTTTGAAATTAATGCTAACAATTAATGTGATTGATTCAAAATTTTTAAGTTTGTTACTTGCCTAGTAAGAAAGGTTCAATCTTTAAATTTTAAAATCATATATTTTTGTTTCTTGTTAGTCAAGTAATCAACTTTAATTTTCAAAATCAAATCTTTTTAAATTTCTTTTTCAAATCTTTTTCAAAATAAGTTTCAATCACATCTTTTTCAAAAACTTTTCTAACTTCTTTTCTAACCTCTTATCTTTTCAAATTGATTTTCAAATCTTTTTCAAATTAATCCTATCTTTTTGTTTGATTCTTATCTTTTTCAAAACTACCTAACTAATTTTCTCTCTCTTATTTTCGAAAACCTCTCCCCTCTTTTTCAAAATTCCTTTTTAATTAACTATTTGTTTTAAATTTTAATTTAATTTTATTTTATTTTTCTTTCTTAATTTTTGAATTTTAACTATAATTTTAAATTAAAAACAAAAATATTTTTATTTTATTTTATTTAATTTTCGAAATTCTCTCCCCCTCATCTCCTTCTAATTAATTTATTTATCTACTAACACTTCTCTTCTTCTTAAAAATTCGAACCCTCTCCCACTTTCTGTGTTCGAATTTCTTTTCTTCTTCTACTCACATAAAGGAATCTCTATACTCTGACATAGAGGATTCCTCTTCTTTTCTGTTTTCTTCTTTTTCATATGAGCAGGAACAAGGATAAGAACATTCTTGTTGAAGCTGATCCTGAACCTGAAAGGACTCTGAAGAGGAAGCTAAGGGAAGATAAAGCACAACTCTCTGGAGAAAATCTGACAGAAATTTTTGAAAAAGAAGGAGACATGGCCGAAAATAATAACAATGCAAGGAAGATGCTTGGTGACTTTACTGCACCAAATTCCAATTTACACGGAAGAAGCATCTAAATCCCTGGCATTGGAGCAAACAATTTTGAGCTAAAGCCTCAATTAGTTTCTCTGATGCAACAGAATTGCAAGTTTCATGGACTTCCATCAGAAGATCCTTTTCAGTTCTTAACTGAATTCTTGCAAATCTGTGATACTGTTAAGACCAATGGGGTTGATTCCGAGGTCTACAGGCTTATGCTTTTCCCATTTGCTGTGAGAGATAGAGCTAGAATATGGTTGGACTCTCTAAAGATAGCCTGAACTCTTGGGATAAGCTGGTCACGGCTTTCTTAGCCAAGTTCTTTGCTCCTCAAAAGCATAGCAAGCTTAGAGTGGATGTTCAAACCTTTAAACAAAAAGAAGGTGAATCCCTCTATGAAGCTTGGGAGAGATACAAGGAACTGACCAAAAAGTGTCCTTCTGACATGCTTTCAGAATGGACCATCCTAGATATATTCTATGATGGTCTATCTGAGTTATCTAAGATGTCATTGGACCATTCTACAGGTGGATCCATTCACCTAAAGAAAATGCCTACAGAAGCTCAAGAACTCATTAACATGGTTACAAATAACCAGTTCGTGTACACTTCTGAAAGGAATCCTGTGAGTAATGGGACGCCTCAGAGGAAGAGAGTTCTTGAAATTGATGCTCTGAATGCCATATTGGCTCAGAACAAAATATTGACTCAGCAAGTCAATATGATTTTTCAGAGTCTGAATGGATTGAAGGAATCATCCAACAGTACTAAAGAGGCATCTTTTGAAGAAGAAGCTTATGATCCTGAGAACCCTGCAATAGCAGAGGTGAATTACATGGGAGAACCCTATGAAAACACCTATAATCCCTCATGGAGAAATCATCCAAATTTCTCATGGAAGGATCAACAAAAGCCTCAACAAGGCTTTAATAATGGTGGAAGAAATAGGTTTAGCAATAGCAAACCTTTTCCATCATCCACTCAGCAACAGACAGAGAATTCTGAGCAGAACCCATCTAGCTTAGCAAATATAGTCTCAGATCTATCTAAGGCCACTATGAGATTCATGAATAAAACAAGGTCCTCCATTAGGAATTTGGAGGCACAAGTGGGCCAACTGAGTAAAAGAGTCACTGAAACTCCTCCTAGTACTCTCCCAAGCAATACAGAAGAAAATCCAAAGAGGGAGTGCAAGGCCATTGATTTGACCATCATGGCCGAACCTACAAGGGAGGAGGAGGACGTGAATCCTAGTGAGGAAGACCTCCTGGGACGTTCAGTGACCAATAAGGAGTTTCCCTTTGAGGAACCCAAAGAATCTGAGGCTCATCTAGAGACCATAGAGATTCCATTGAACCTCCTTCTGCCCTTCATGAGCTCTGATGAGTATTCTTCTTCTGAAGAGAATGAAGACATTACTGAAGAGCTAGTTGCTAAGTACCTTGGTGCAATCATGAAGCTGAATGCCAAATTATTTGGTAATGAGACTTGGGAAGATGAACCTCCCTTGCTCACCAATGAACTGAATGCATTGGATAGGCAGAAATTACCTCAAAAGAAACAGGATCCTGGTAAATTCCTAATTCCCTGTAACATAGGCACCATGACCTTTGAGAAGGCTTTGTGCTACCTAGGGTCAGGAATAAACTTAATGCCACTCTTTGTAATGGAAAAACTTGGGATCTTTGAGGTGCAAGCTGCCAGAATATCATTAGAGATGGCAGACAACTCAAGAAAATAGGCTTATGGACTAGTAGAGGACGTGTTAGTAAAGGTTGAAGGCCTTTACATCCCTACTGATTTCATAATCCTAAACACTGGGAAGGATGAGGATGAATCCATCATCCTTGGAAGACCCTTCCTAGCCACAGCAAGAGCTGTGATTGATGTGGACAGAGGAGAGTTAGTCCTCCAACTGAATGAGGACAACCTTGTGTTTAAAATTCAAGGATCTCCTTCTGTAACCATGGAGAGGAAGCATGAAAAGCTTCTCTCACTGCAGAGTCAACCAGAGCCCCCACAGTCAAACTCTAAATTTGGTGTTGGGAGGCCACAACCAAACTCTAAGTTTGGTGTTGAACCCCCACATTCAAACTCTAAGTTTGGTGTTGGGAGGTCCCAACAATGCTCTGCACATCTGTGAGGCTCCATGAGAGCTCACTGTCAAGCTATTGACATTAAAGAAGCGCTTGTTGGGAGGCAACCTAATGTTATCTAATTATATTTATTTATTTTCTCTTGTTATTTTATGTTTTCTTTAGGTTGATGATCATGTGAAGTCACAAAAACTACTGAAAAATCAAAAACAGAATGAAAAATAGAATGAAAAATAGCACACCCTAGAGGAAGAGTAGTTTGGCGTTAAACGCCAGAAACAAGCATCTGCCTGGCGTTAAATGCCAGAAACAGGCTACATTTGGGCGTTTAACGCCAGAAACAAGCAGCAATCTGGCGTTAAATGCCATGATTGTACAGCAAGGGCGTTTTACACGCCTAATTGGAGCAGGGATGTTAAGTCCTTGACCCCACTTGATCTGTGGACCCCACAGGATCCCTACCTTTTCTTCTCTCCTCTTCACACCTTTTCATAACCCTCTTTCTAAAATACCCTTCACCAATCACCTCAATCCCTCTTTCCCATCACCCCCTCACCACTCACATCCATCTTCTCTTCCCCATAAACCCCACCTACCTTCAAAATTCAAACTATTAACCCTCCCCACACTCCTATATAAACCCCTCATTCCTTCTTCATTTTCACACAACACAACCCTTTCTTCTTCCCCTTGGCCGAATACACCCCTCTCTCCCTCTCCTCCATTTCTCTTCTTCTTCTTCTTCTTTCTTTCTTCTTTTGCTCGGGGACGAGCAAACATTTTAAGTTTGGTGTGGTAAAAGCATAACTTTTTGTTTTTCCATAACCATTAATGGCACCTAAGGCCAGAGAAACCTCAAGAAAGAGGAAAGGGAAGGCAATTGCTTCCACCTCTGAGTCATGGGAGATGGAGAGATTCATCTCAAAGTTCCATCAAGACCACTTCTATGAAGTTGTGGCTAAGAAGAAAGTGATCCCTGATGTTCCTTTCAAGCTCAAAAAGAATGAGTATCCGGAGATCCGACATGAGATCCGAAGAAGAGGTTGGGAAGTTCTCACCAACCCCATTCAACAAGTCGGGATCTTAATGGTCCAAGAGTTCTATGCAAATGCATGGATCACTAGGAACCATGATCAAAGTGTGAACCCGAATCCAAAGCATTGGCTCACCATGGTTCGGAGGAAATACTTAGATTTCAGTCCGAAAAATGTAAGGCTGGCGTTCAACTTGCCAATGATGGAAGAAAATGCACGCCCCTACACTAGAAGGGTCAACTTTGATCAAAGGTTGGACCAAGTCCTCATGGACATATGTGTAGAAGGAGCTCAATGGAAAATTGACTCAAGAAGCAATCCGGTTCAATTAAGAAGGCATGACCTCAAACCAGTGGCTAGGGGATGGCTAGAGTTCATTCAACGCTCAATCATTTCTACTAGTAACCGGTCTGAAGTTACTATAGATCGGGCCATCATGATCCATAGTATCATGATTGGAGAGGAGGTGGAAGTTCATGAGGTTATACCTCAAGAACTTTACAAGGTGGAATAGCAAAAAAAAAAAGAGAAAGAAAAAGAAAAAGCAAGCAGAAAAAGCCAATAGCCCTTAAAACCAAAAGGCAAGGGTAAAAAGGATCCAAGGCTTTGAGCATCAGTGGATAGGAGGACCTAAAGGAATAAAATCCTGGCCTAAGCGGCTAAACCAAGCTGTCCCTAACCATGTGCTTGTGGCGTGAAGGTGTCAAGTGAAAACTTGAGACTGAGCGGTTAAAGTCAAGTCCAAAGCAAAGAAAAGAGTGTGCTTAAGAACCCTGGACACCTCTAATTGGGGACTTTAGCAAAGCTGAGTCACAATCTGAAAAGGTTCACCCAATTATGTGTCTGTGGCATTTATGTATCTGGTGATAACACTGGAAAACAAAGAGCTTAGGGCCACGGCCAAGACTCATAAAGTAGCTGTGTTCAAGAATCAACATACTAAAGTAGGAGAATCAATAACACTATCTGAATTCTTTGTTCCTATATATGCCAATCATTCTGAACTTCAATGGATAAAGTGAGATGCCAAAATTATTCAAGAGGCAAAAAGCTACAAGTCCCGCTCATCTGATTGGAGCTAAGTTTCATTGATATTTTAGAATTTATAGTATATTCTCTTTTTTTTATCCTATTTGATTTTCAGTTGCTTGGGGACAAGCAACAATTTAAGTTTGGTGTTGTGATGAGCGGATAATTTATACGCTTTTTGGCATTATTTTTACATAGTTTTTAGTATGATTTAGTTAGTTTTTAGTATATTTTCATTAGTTTTTAAATAAATATCACATTTCTGGACTTTACTATGAGTTTTTGTGTTTTTCTATGATTTCAGGTATTTTCTAGCTGAAATTGAGGGACTTGAGCAAAAATCAGATTCAGAGGTTGAAGAAGGACTGCAGATGCTGCTGGATTCTGACCTCCTTGCACTCAAAGTGAATTTTCTGGAGCTACAGAACTCCAAATGGCACGCTCTCAATTGTGTTGGAAAGTAGACATCCAGGGCTTTCCAGCAATATATAATAGTCCATACTTTGCTCGAGTTTAGATGACGCAAACTGGCGTTCAACTCCAGTTCCATGTTGCATTCTGGAGTTAAACGCCAGAAACAGGTTGCAAAGTGGAGTTAAACGCCAAAAACAGGTTACAAACTGGCGTTCAACTCCAAGAGAAGCCTCTACATGTGTAAAGCTCAATGCTCAGCCCAAGCACACACCAAGTGGGCCCCGAAAGTGGATTTCTGCATCATTTACTCATTTCTGTAACCCTAGTAACTAGTTTAGTATAAATAGAACTTTTTATCATTGTATTCGAGTCTTGGTCACTCCGGTTCCCCTCTGGGGCCGAGACCAATGAACTCCATTATCACTTATGTATTTTCAACGGTAGAGTTTCTACACACCATAGATTAAGGTGTGGAGCTCTACTGTTTCTTGAGAATTAATGCAAAGTACTATTGTTTTTTTATTCAATTCAAGCTTGTTCCGATTCTAAGATATTCATTCGCACCTCAATATGAATGTGATGATCGTGACAGTCATCATCATTCCTAACCATGAACGCGTGCCTAACAACCACTTCCGTTCTACCTTAGATTGAATGAGTATCTCTGGGATTACTTAATCAGATTCGTGGTATAAGTTAGAATCCATGGACGGCCATTCTTGAGATCCGGAAAGTCTAAACCTTGTCTGTGGTATTCCAAGTAGGATCTGGGAAGGGATGGCTACAACGAGCTTCAAACTCGCGAGTGCTGGGCGTAGTGACAGACGCAAAAGGATCAATGGATCCTATTCCAGCATGATCGAGAACCGACAGATGATTAGCCATGCAGTGACAGCGCATTGGACCATTTTCACTGAGAGGACAGGATGTAGCCATTGACAACGGTGATGCCTAACATACAGCTTGCCATAGAAAGGAGTAGGAATGATTGGATGAAGACAGCAGGGAAGCAGAGATTCAGGAGGAGCTAAGCAACTCTATACACTTATCTGAAATTCTCACCAATGAATTACATAAGTATCTCTATCTTTAATTTACGTTTTAATTATCAATTCACCATAACCATTTGAATTCGCCTGACTGAGATTTACAAGATGACCATAGCTTGCTTCAAGCCAACAATCTCCGTGGGATCGACCCTTACTCACATAAGGTTTATTACTTGGACGACCCAGTGCACTTACTGGTTAGTTGTACGAAATTGTGACAAAGTGTGATTCACGTTTGAGAGCACCAAGTCTTTGGTGCCATTGTTGATGATCGTAATTTGGTGCACCATATGCCTTGGAGGTTGTACACTCTCTTCAACATCAAATTCAAACATCTTGGAAGGAGGTTCTATCACTGGACTTTCCCATGGAGGTTTAGCATCTCCTAAGTCTTCAACCACTTCTTCCTCTTCAATAATTACTGCTTTGTCCAGTTGTTTTAGTATAAAATCGTACTCATCCTTGATGATTTTCTTTCCATGATAACTCCTTTCAACTATTCCTTCATCTTCAAGGGTCTCTCCAATCTCCACATTTTGGGCCTCCTCTTGCTCTAAGACAAAATCAGACTCCTCCTTGATGTCTTCCATCACTAATTCTTCAACCACTCCTTCAACTTCAAGGGTCTCCACTACCTTCATCTGTAGGGCCTCCTCTAGCTTCTTATGAAGTATGGATTCGCGAAGATGATTCCTTCTTTCTTGTTCCATATCAATAGCATAACTGGGATCATCTTGCTCTTAGATTGATGGATGTGGGTGCTCTTCCATGGAGGGTGGTGATGGGATGGGAAGATTATTATGTGGTTGAAAATGAAGTACACTAATGCTTGAGGGTTGAATATTGGAGGTAGAGGGTTAGTTCATGCGGGATATAAGTGCTTGAAGAGTAGAGGTGAGACTAGTGATAGAGGCAAGTGTGGTATGAAGCTCTGTTTGCCCTTGGTGAATAACATCAATGGTGTTGTCATCCAGTGGAGGTTGGGGTGGATATGGGTTAGGGTCATATGGAGGTGAATGGTGTAAAGGGGCTTGTGAGTATGGTGGTTCAAAGGTATGTTGGGGAGGTGGTTCATAGGCATATGGTGGGGCTTGTTGGTAACTACAAGGGGGTCCATGATAAACCATTATTTTATGGTTTATATTTTGTTTAATTGTGTGGTTTTATCAAATCTTTACCCACTTATTCATATGATTAGCATGTATTTACAATTCCTTCCCAAAATTACTCCATGGTTGAAAACTTGCTTCCTAGAGACTTTTAATTATGTATTTTAATTCTCCTTTATTCCATTCGATGTCGTGATCTGTGTGTTAAGTGTTTCAGGCTTTATAGGGCATGAATGACTTGGAAATTGGAGAGGAGGCTTGCAAAAATGAGAGGAACACAAGAAATTAAGGAGATGACCAGCGAGAAGCGACGCGGACGCATGGCTTGTGCGACCGTGCAAAACGGAGAAATCATAGTGACACGCTCGCGTGCCTGACGCAAATGCATGGATTGGAAACTGCATAAGTGACGCGAATGCGTGGACGACGCGCACGCGTGGCAAGGCAAAACGCTGGATGACGCGATCGCGTGACGTGCGCGATCTGCAGAATTTGCAGAATTCGCTGGGGGCGATTTTTGGGCCATGTTTTGACCTAGTTTTTGGCCCAGAAAAGCAGATTAGAGCCAGGGAACATAGAGAGACCAATGGAGACAATTCATTTCGCAAGATTTTTAGTTTTAGATCTGATTTTACTCCTCCTCTAGGTTTTCTCTCTACACATTCATAGTTCTTAGGATTTTGTTTTTATTGCTTTTTGGATTGGGATATTGAGAAGAGTTATTACCTCCGCCAAGACTTCATCATTCTAGTTTATTTTCCTTACTTGTCACTTACTCTTTCATATCCTTAATTTGTTCAGAGTTACTATTGGATTATTTTTAGAATTTATTAATACAAGAACTATTTTTATTTTTAATTGGTCTTTTTTATTATTATTTATCATGTCTTCCTTTATTTTCCTTTCTTATTTTGTGAAGTTTACATTCATAATGAGCGAGTAGTTCCATAACTTGATTGGGAGTTGATTGAAAGGAGAACCTTGAGTTGGAATAATCAAGAGTAAAATTGTAATTGGGTTTATTGTTGGATCGCCTTCTAGTCACTGACACTAATCCTTCCCAAGGGAGAGGATCAGAACTTGTGAATAGAAATAAACTTCTAACTTGCTTGACTTTCCTCTATCTGGTAAAGGATAACTAAGCAGAACAACCTTCAATTATAAATTAATCTTGGGAGAACTCCAACAAGGATAGATTTTCTGACTAATCTACTCCTGGTCAAGATTTTTATTTAAATTACATAAATTCTCTGATTTAATTTTCTGTTTATCAAACTCAAAACCATTTTTGAAAACATCTGATTAATAAAATAGCGCATCTTTCTGCAACTCGTTGGGAGACAACCTGGGATTCATACTCCCAGTATTTTAAATCTAATTTTGTGACAACCCTTCTAAATTCATAAGCAGATTTTTGTTGGTTAAGAACTGTACTTGCAACGTATCTCTTACATTAATTTCTTAATCCGCCAATTTCCACCACGTCAATTTTTGGCGCCGTTGCCGGGGAATTGCAAACGTGTGCCTTATTATTGGTTATTGTAAATATTTGCTTTTTGCTTGATTATTTGTTTTTATTTTTGTTTTTATTTTTTCTTTTTCATAAATTAAGAGGTTATTGGTTTTTATTTAGTTATTAAAAATTTTTCAAAAATTTGTTCTTCGTGTTCATCTTGACCTTCAAGTTGTTCTTAGTCGTTCTCTTCGTTTTGATCTAAAAATTTTAAGTTTGGTGTCATTTTATTATTTTTCTCTTTCCTCATTTTATTCAAAAATATCTTTTCTCTTTATTTTAATTGAATTTTCGAAATTTGCATTAAAAAAAAATTTCAGATTTCTATTTTAAAATTTTTATCTTATCTTATCTTAGTTTTAAATTTCAAAATTCAAATCTTTTTCAAAAATCATATCTTTTTCAAAACCTTATCTTATTTCAAAATCAAATTTCAAATTTCAATATTTAAAATTCAAAATTCAAAATTCAAAATTTAAAAATTCAAAATTCAAAATTTAATTTTCAAATTCAAAATTTAAATTTTAATAACCTTTTAATTTAAATTTGTTTTTATTTTCGTTTTTAATTTTTATTTGCTATTATGAGTTCTCACCCCCATCTCTTTAAGTTTGGTTCCAATGTTGTTGTAAGGAATGGAAACTATAATGAAAATAGGCATCAAGGTTGGAAGAATCAAAGATGGGAGGAGCCACAAGGATTTGATCAACCCTCTTGGCAACAACCCCCTCCAATGCACTATAACCAACAACCATTCTGTGATGCATACCAAAATGATGACTATGGTGGACCCCCTTGTAGTTACCAACAAGTCCCGCCATATGCTTATGAACCATCTCCTCAACACAACTCTGGACCACCATACTCACAAGCCCCTTACCACCAAAAACCACCATATGACCCTAACCTATATCCACCACACCAACCACCATATGAACCACACCCAGAACCACCAACTCAATATTCACCATCTCCATATCCTTATCAAGAAGAACCACCTTCTTATTATGAACCCTTTCTCCAAAATAATGAACCCTCATATCCACCCCCATCTCCAATGGATGACTTCCTTCGTGGTCTTCTTCAAGGGCAAGTGAAGATGCAAAGGGATGTACTGGAACTCGCGACTGCCTTAACCGAGGTAGTAAATAAATTAGCTTCTCAACATCTGAGCACTTAAAGTACTCCCATGGCTGCATGTGCAGAATCAAAAGAAAAGTGTAGCATGAAGGAGACACTAGAAACTTCGGTGGACAATGAGGAACATGACCTTGTATTGGAACAAGTGGAGGAAGCCATAATAGTTGCAGAGGAAGAAATGGTTGAAGATTTAGGAGATGCTGAACCTCCATGGGAATCGAGAACAATACAGGATTCCGCCGAGAAGTTTGAATTTGATGTTGAAGAGGGTGTACAACCTCCAAGGTATATCATGGTTGAAGATTTTGCAGAGGTTGATCAAGAGATGGAGATTAAAGAAGAGGAAGCACAACCTCCCATGCCCTTAGTAAGCCATAAAGAAGAGTTTGATTTGGAAGAAAGCTACCAAGAGGAAGAGGTTGGAATTGAAGAAGCTCGCAAAGAGGTGGAAGTTGTCAAGGAAGAGCACAAGGGAATGGAGCTTGAAATCACCTTGCCAAAGTTGCTGGAGACCTCTCCACCTAAGGCACCATCATCCTTCACAACATTCAAGTGGGTAAAATTCATATCTCTTAGCTTTCTCATTCCACTTGAATATGGTTTACTTGAGACAGATGGTCAGCTTAGAGCTCTTTATGGCGTTAAGAGTAAGAGGGACATGGCTCGTACTCAGAGCTGGTGTGCAAGATTCAATAAGGTTTCATACTTCAATTTGAAGTGCAAGGATTGGTATCACGTTCAATTGAATGGGTCTCAGAAAATGTTTGGTCATCTTGGTGAGAACACAATTTCGAAACCGCCCGGCTGGAATAATGCAGATCAAGGCAAAGACGGGTGTAAAAGCAAAGTTTGGGATCCTAGAGTCTGTTCTGACATTCAGCACACTGGAAGCCTGAAAACCTGTTTAAAACTGCTCAAGGGCTTTACGTGCCTTGTTTGGACCCCGGAGGCTGTTGCCATTCCAAACATTGGTGGAGATTTCTGGATGAATTCAAGCACAAGCCACCATAACAGGAAGCTCATCAAATGTCCAACTTAAGGACTTTAACTAAAAGTGCTAGGTGGGAGACAACCCACCATGGTATGATCGTTCCTTTTTCAATTTTAATTTTATTTTGTTTTGTTTGTTTTTAAGTTTAATTTTATTTCATTGAACCTGGAATTATTGATAACATCCACATTAGCATTGCATTTTGCATTCTACACAAAAAAAAACACGCACGCGACGCGGCAACGTCGCTGACGCATCCGCGTAACCAGTGCATTTTGAAGAAAAGAGAATTGAACAGAGAGTCACGTGAGAGCGTGGCTGGAGGCGTGCCTTTGGCACAAACATTCCCACGCATCCGTGTCAACCACGCGGCCGCGTCATTTGGAAATTACGCCTCCCACGCGTCCGCATCACCCACGCGAATGTGTGACCCTAAAAATCGACGTAAAAAGGGTGTATGGCAGCAAGTTATGATGGAGTGGGGCTGGAACCGCGCTAGAAGCACAAGCCCCACCACGCGAACGCGTGCCCCATGCGTCCGCGTCATTTTTCAAAGTATGGTCATTCACGCGATCGCGTCAACCACGCGACCGCGTCACCCAAAAATTTGGCAAAAAGAGTTTTGAACAGAGAGTTGCGCGAACACGAGGCTGCACTCGCGCCAATCGCAGCCACACGACCGCGTGACCCACGCGTCCGCGTCACCTAATAAATATCACACACCACGTGACCGCGTCACCCACGTGTCCGCGTCGCCCGCGTCGCACAACTTATCCTGATCAGCGCCAATTATCTTATCTTTTCTTTTCTAATCCTAATTTTTTCTATCTTTTCTTCTTTCTTCTTTCTTCCTTACTTCATCTTTTTAACTTCTCATCCCTCTTCACTTCCATTCTATTTTATTTAATTTATTTGCATACTTTCATCCATTACGTTTTAATTTTGGGTATATTTTTATTTTCTTTTCTCAAATTATTATTGGTGTTAAAATTTTCTCATTCAACTGTTACATCTTTTTGAATTATTCTGGTGCTTCATGACTTATTTTATTCTAATTGGGTATTATTATTTATAAGTCAATGCTAATTTTTATAATATTGATATTCCTTTTTCATTGATATGCACTTACACTATATTGCATGACCCACACCCTCTCCCCCATTGTTGCAATTTGTGTACTATTGATATGTCGTATGCTTCTACTGTTTTCTCACTGCATGTTGTAGCTACCATGTAATTGAGACCTTTATTATTTGGCATTACCAACCCATATTTTATTTATTTTTCTTATCTTTATTTCTTGGTTACTTTTCTCCCTTTTCCTCTTCTTTCAGGATGGCCACCGAGGAAGGGAAAAGGAAGAACTTCTATATGGGGAGACAGGCAAGTCAATCTGCACAATCTATAGAGAGAGGCATCAGTTGGAGCAGTTCATCCACTTGTACATCTTAGCATCTTAGCATGCACCGAGGACGGTGCAACCTTTAAGTGTGGGGAGGTCGATACCGATCTCCATGGGTTAGTTAATCTCTTCTCAACACCAATGTCTTATTTTCTTCATTAGTTCAATATTGCATTGCATAATAGATTGCATGTGTAGTTGATTGTTTACATTTAAGTACTACTTGGTTGAAAAATAATAAGTTTCTTTCTAAGACCCTATTTTGAAAAATTTCACTAATTTAAATTAAAAAAATTAAAATTTTCTATGTGTTATATTTGTTTAAAGTTGTATTTGGAACATGGTTTTTGAGCCAAAGAACACACAACCTGTGAGATTTTGAGATTAATTACATGGTTACATTAGTTAACCATAAATATTTTATTCTTGTGTGTTTTCTTCTCTATAATTGCAATCTTTACTTTGTTCCACTCTATATGTCCATTATTTAGTGTATTTACATGCTTGCATATGATTGAGGCCATTACTTGTTTTCACTTACTTATCCCAAATAAGCCTACCCTTTTATGTCACCCTTGTTAGCCACTTTGAGCTTTTTAACCCCCCTCTATTCCATAACCACATTACTAGCCTTAAGCAGAAAAACAAATAAAAATCCCAAGTTGAATCCTTGGTTAGCTTAAGATAGATATTTTGTATAATTTAAGTATGGGGAATTTTATGGGAACATGGGATGATAGAAAAAAAAAGGGGGGGGGAATTAAATTAAATAAGTTATTTGAAAATTTGGGAAGCATGTTCATGTGAAATCAAAATAATTAAATTACCATGTGCACTGAAAAAAAAAATATTAAGTAATTAAATAAGGGGATACAAAAAAAATAATATTACCCCAAATGCAAAATAAAAAGAATTAATGCACATGGGACAAAATTCAAAAATAAGTTTGATACATGAGCATGTAATACAAAAGTGGGAAAAATTTGGGTAGCTAGGTAAAGCATTTTAAATTATATAAAGTATGTATATGTTAGGTGAGATCTTAAACTAATCAAGGATTCACTTTGTTAGCTCACTTAACCTTATATATATATATATATATATATATATATCCTTATCTTTACCTCAGCCCCATTACAACCCTGAAAAGACCTCATGATGTTTGCATTGGTATACTAAATATTTGTTGATTGGTTAGATGAAGAACAAGGTTGAGAAAGCATGACTAGGGAAGAGTAGAGTGATTGACCCTAGACACTTGAGAGTTAGAGTGATATACACTACCAGTAAGGGTTCAGTGCTTAATTCTATGTTCCCTGCTTTCATGAGCTATCTTCTTACAAGTTTACTTGCTTTTTATTGTACGATTTGAAATAGTGGAATTTGGGTTGTATTTGTCTTGAAGAACTTATTCACTTTTAATCAAGTAGGTAGAAACATTTTGCATGTAGTTGCATTCACATAGATAGGTTGCCTTGCATACTCTCTATCATTCCTCTTCACTCCTTTATAGCTTCTCTTGAGCTTAGCATAAGGACATGCTAATGTTTAAGTGTGGGGAGGTTGATAAACCACTATTTTATAGTTTATCTTGTGCTTAATTGAGTGGTTTTTATCAACTCTTTACCCACTTATTCATACTATTTGCATGGTTTTACAATTCCTTCCCAGAATTTGTGCTATGATTGAAAACATGCTTCTTTGGCCTTATATTTGCTAATATTAATCCTCTCTTATTACCATTAGATGCCGTGATATGTGTGTTAAGTGATTTCAGGGATTACAGGGCAGGAATGACTTAGAGGATGGAAAGGAAGCATGCAAAAGTGGAAGGAATACAAGAGGTCCAAATTGACCATAACTTGAGCTACAGAGGTCCAAATGATGCAGTTTTAGTTGCGTTGGAAAGCTAACATCCGGGGCTTCGCAACGATATATAATTTGCCATAGCTGCCCCAAAGCCAGGTGACACAAACGCGTGGATCATGCGGATGCGTGACCTAGCAGAAAACCTAATCCGCGCAAACGCGTGGACGACGCTTCCGCGTCACTTTCCCGCAACCTGTATGTACCAGAAATCACTGGGGGCGATTTCTGAGCTATTTTTGACCCGGTTTTTGGCCCAAAAAACACATATTAGAGGCTATAAAGTGGGGAAATGCATCCATTCATTAAGATGTCTTCCATTATTCAATTTAAATAATTTTAAGATTAGATATAGTTTTTAGAGGGAGAGGTTCTCTCCTCTCTCTTAGGTTTTAGGATTAGGATTCCTCTTAAAGGATTTAGGATTTCTTATTATTTCAACTTACAATTTCTTTTGGGTTCCAGGTTCAATGTTCTTTTTACTTATTTTCTCAATTTAGTTTATGAACTCTTTATGTTTAGATTGATTTTCTATTTAATATAATTTGAGGTATTTCAGATTTATGATTCTTATTTAGCTTTTTATATTCTTGGTTTTAGTTGATTAATTGGAGACTCTTGAGTTATCAAACTCATCGTGATTGATAATTGTTATTTTTGCTAATTGAATTGAATTCCAATAACTCTAGTCCTTTCTTAGGAATTGACTAGGACTTGAGGATGAAACTAATTAGTCCACTTGACTTTCCTTTGCTTTAATAAAGGTTAACTAAGTGGGATTAAAACTCAATTCTCATCACCATCGATAAGGATAATTAGGATAGGACTTCCAGATTTTCATACCTTGCCAAGAGCTTTATTAGATATTAATTTATTAATTCCTACAATTTATTTTCCTTGTTCAAACCTTTTGAAACCCAAAAACACTGTTTTTCATAACCAATAATAAATCATACCTCCCTGCAATTCCTAGAGAAGACGACCCGAGGTTTAAATACTCAGTTAACAATTTTATTGGGTTTGCTTAAGTGACAAACAAAACTTTTGCACGAAAGGATTCTCTGTTGGTTTAGAAACTATACTTACAACGCGATAATGTATTTGTGAATTTCTTTACCGATAGAAAATCCGATCGTCAAAATGGCGCCGTTGCCGGGGAGTTGCAATAGAGTGCTAATTTATTGATTGAAATTTATTTATTTTCATTTTATTTTATTTTGCTACTATGAGCTGCATGTTTCTTTCATTAAATGACGTGTTCACTTCCTGATCCAAGCTTGCCAGTATTTGATCCTGAGATTGAAAGAACTATTTCACGTATAAGGCAAGCTCGGCATCGGTTAGTCCTCTCCGAGGGCGAATCTGAAACGTCACTTGAGGAAGAAACAGGCTCCCTTTCTACTGATTCGGTTGATTTACGTGCAGGCGACATGGCAGCACCTAGGAGAGTTACTATCAAGGAAGCTGGAGCCCCTGATTTTACACTGCAATTGTATCAAGCGCATCACCCAGCGGTGGCTGTAGATTTTGAACTCAAGACTGCACTACTCAACTTGATGCCTAAGTTTCATGGCTTACCTGCTCAAGAGCCTATCAAGCACCTTAGGGATTTCCAGGCAGCCTGTTCTACTGTCAGGCGTGATGGTGCAGATGAAACTTCTATTTTGTTAAAAGCCTTCCCATTCTCTCTTGAGGGAAAGGCGAGAGAGTGGTACTACACTCAACGCGTAGAAACTGTTTCTAACTGGGATACGCTTAGAAGAGAATTTTCGGAAAAATTCTTTCCAGCTATAGTTACTGATAAACTGAGGAAAAACATTTCCATGATTGTTCAGGACGAATCCGAGACTCTCTACGAATACTGGAAGTGCTTCAACAATCTTCTGGAAGCATGCCCCCACCATATGATTGACAAGATAGTATTGCTCGGCTACGTCACACAAGGCATGAGGCCTCAAGATAAGACCACATTGGGAAGTGCTAGTAATGGGTCTATGAAAAAGTACAAGACCACTGATGAGGCATGGCAATTGATCAGCGACTTAGCTGAATCTACTCGGAATCACAGGCAGAAACAAAGCCAGTCAAAAGCTGTTGCAGAGGTATCCTCTAGCAGAGAGACTGCTGCCCTAACTCAGAGTATATGTGAAATGACCAACTTACTGAAGCAGATGCAGTTGAGTCAACAACAAGCTCAGCCCTCTCCACCACAGCAAGGCCAACAGTTAGTTCCACAGAGAGTGTGAGGAATCTGTGCTGATTATAGTCATTATACTGATGAATACCTGTAGCTCCAACAGGAAGACAATACTGTAGCAGTCACTCATAACTTTTATGACCGCCCCAATCAAGGATACAATCAAGGTGGCAGCTACAACCATGGATGGCAGGATAATTCCAACCAAGGTTGGAGAGATAATTCTAACCAGGGTTGGAGGGACAACAATAACAGAGGAGGCAGAGACAATCAAGGAAATTAGAGGTGGAATAATAACAACAACAGGCAGCAGAACCAGAACCAGCCTTACAGAGCACCTCACCTGAGGCAATCCCAAGGTCCACAGTACAACCAACAACAAGTTCCTCAGATCACTTATTCTAATTCCTCTCCGAATGACGAGATATTTCAATCCATTGCGCAAGGACAAAAGAACGTGGAAAGTTCACTTAACGGTCTAACATCCGCTATACAAGCTCTCATCTCTCAGATGGGATCATCCAATACCTCAAATACTCAACATGCAAGCTCCAGTGGAATTCCTTCTCAACCCCTACCCAATCCAAAGGGTGGCATCAATGCCATCACCCTAAGGCCCGGAACCACACTGCAAGAGAGGAATCAGGAGGAGCCAAACCCACCAGAACACGCTGATGAGCGGATAATTTATACGCTTTTTGGCATTGTTTTTACATAGTTTTTAGTATGATTTAGTTAGTTTTTATTATATTTTTATTAGTTTTTAAATAAAAATCACATTTCTGGACTTTACTATGAGTTTGTATATTTTTCTGTGATTTCAGGTAATATCTAGCTGAAATTGAGGGACTTGAGCAAAAATCAGATTCAGAGGTTGAAGAAGGACTGCAGATGCTGTTGGATTCTGACCTCCCTGCACTCAAAGTGGATTTTCTGGAGCTACAAGAGTCCATATGGTGCCCTCTCAATTGCGTTGAAAAGTAGACATCCAGGGCTTTCCAGCAATATATAATAGTCCATACTTTGCCCGAGTTTAGACGATGCAAATTGGCGTTCAACGCCAGTTTTCTGCCCTATTCTTGAGTTAAACACCAGAAACAGGTTGCAAAGCAGAGTTAAACGCCAGAAACAGGTTATAAACTGGCGTTTAACTCGAAGAAAGACCTCTACACATGAAATCTTCAATGCTCAGTCCAAGCACACACCAAGTGGGCCCGGGAGTGGATTTCTGCATCATTTACTCATTTCTGTAAACCCTAGTAACTAGTTTAGTATAAATAGGACTTTTTACTATTGTATTTACATCTTTAGTTTTATCTTGGGATTATCTTTTGATCCTTGGATCACGTTTTAGGGGGCTGGCCATTCGGCCATGCCTGGACCTCGTTCTTATGTATTTTCAACGGTAGAGTTTCTACACACCATAGATTAAGGTTTAGAGCTCTGCTGTTCTTCATGAAGTAATGCAAAGTACTACTGTTTTTCTATTCAATTCAAGCCTATTTCTTCTCTAAGATATTCATTCGCACACAAGAACATGATGAATGTGATGATTATGTGACGCTCATTATCATTCTCACTTATGAATGCGTGCCTGACAAACACTTCCGTTCTACATGCAAACAAGCTTGAATGTGTATCTCTTAGCCTCCTGATCGTGAGATCAGAGTCTTCGTAGTATAGGCTAGAACTATTGGCGGCCATTCTTGAGGTCCGGAAAGTCTAAATCTTGTCTGTGGTATTCCGAGTAGGATCCGGGAAGGATGGTTGTGACGAGCTTCAAACTCGCGAGTGCTGGGCGTAGTGACAGACGCAAAAGGATTACTGAATCCTATTCCAGTATGATCGAGAACCGACAGATGAATAGCCGTACGGTGACAGTGCATCTTGGACCATTTTCACTGAGAGGATGGGAAGTAGCCATTGACAACGGTGATGCCCTACACAAAGCTTGCCATAGAAAGGAGTGGGAAGGATTGGATGAAGACAATAGGAAAGCAGAGGTTCAGAAGGAACAAAAGCATCTCCATACGCTTATCTGAAATTCTCACCAGTGAATTACATAAGTATCTCTATCTTTATTTTACGTTTTATTTATCTTTTAATTATTAAAACTCTATAACCATTTGAATCTGCCTGACTGAGATATACAAGGTGACCATAGCTTGCTTCAAGCCGACAATCTCCGTGGGATCGACCCTTACTCACGTAAGGTTTATTACTTGGACGACCCAGTGCACTTGCTGGTTAGTTGTGCAAAGTTGTGACAAAGTGTGTGAATTACGTTCCGAGCACCAAGTTTTTAGCGCTGTTGTTAAGGATCACAATTTCGTACACCACACGCCTCAGCTGAAGAGGTGGTGGAAGTAGAGGATGCTGAAGAGGAAGAGGACATACAAGACATGGTTTAAGAAGAAGAAGCTCAACCACAGAAAGAAGCACCAAGGGTTGCAGACGCTGCAAAAAACGCCCTCCCTATTCCATTTTCACAAATTGCAAGGAAGCCCAAAAAGCAAATGGAACTTGATCCCAAAATGGTAGAAATATTCAAAAAGGTTGAGATAACTGTTCCCCTTTTTGATGTTATTCAGCAGGTACCTAAATATGCAAAGTTTCTAAAAGATTTATGTATACATAAAGATAAAATTAATGAATTAGAAACTATTCCTTTAGATAGTTCTATATCTGCTTTAATGGGAGGTATACCTGAAAAGTGTAGTGACCCAGGTCCATGTATGGTTAATTTTACTATTGGAGGTGTGATATTTTCTGACTGCATGTGTGATCTAGGAGCGTGTGTTAGTATAATGCCTTTGTCTATATATGATACCTTGAGGCTCCTTCTCTTAAAAAGGTCGGCAGCTCATTTTGTGTTAGCAGATAAAAGCATTATTACAGTGGTTGGGATTGCTGAAGATGTATTAGTGAGCATTAAGGGGCTCACATTTCCCATTGACTTCTATATCCTGGAAATGCCCCCTAATGACTTAGGAAGGCCATCGTCAATCCTGCTTGGAAGACCATTCCTGAAGACTTCAAAGTTCAAGCTGGACGCATTTTTCGGAACTTATTCTTTTGAAATAGATGGTAGAATAGTGAAATTCAGTTTAAATGAAGCTATGAAGCACCCTCCGGATGATCATTCTATCTCCCAGTGCGACATCATAGATGAAACCGTGGCTGAAGTTCACTAGGAGGAATTAGAAGAGAAGTACACAGGACAAGGTCCAAGTGTGGGGACATTCTCAAAGGACAATGAGAGCACTTCACCATTATCACCAGCTCCAGATAATCCAGAGCCTGACCATGAGCAGAAATTAGAATTAAAGCCCCTCCCTCCATACCTCAAGTATGCTTACCTTAAGGACAGGCAGAAGTTTCCAGTTATCATTGCAAGGGAACTCACTTCTCAACAAGAAGAACAGCTACTCAGTGTGCTGAGAAAACACAAGAAAGCAATTGGATGGAGCCTAGCGGATATAGTAGGCATCAACCCTCAAGTTTGTGAGCACAGAATATTCCTAGAAGAGGGAGAAAAGCCTGTCTGTCAACCTCAAAGAAGATTGAATCCCACCATCTTAGAAGTTGTCAAGAAAGAAGTGACCAGGTTACTTGAAGCAGATATCATTTACCCCATCTCAGATAGCGAATGGGTCAATCCAGTACAAGTGGTGCCCAAGAAGTCTGGAATCACAACAGTAAGAAATGAGCATGGAGAGCTTCTGACAACTAGAGTGCATAATTCATGGAGAGTTTGCATTGACTATAGGCGTCTCAACCAAGCCACTCGTAAGGATCATTACCCCTTGCCATTCATTGTTCAGATGCTTGATCGCCTGTCAGGTAAATCCCATTATTGCTTTTTAGATGGTTATACAGGCTATTTTCAAATTCATATAGCTCCTGAAGATCAGGAAAAGACTACTTTTACATGTCCTTTTGGAACTTATGCTTATAAGAGAATGCCCTTTGGCTTATGCAGTGCACCAGCTACTTTCCAGAGGTGCATGATGAGTCTTTTCTCTGACCTTATTGAGAAATGTATGGAGGTTTTTATGGATGATTTTAGCGTTTATGGTGATTCATTTAGCCTTTGCTTAGATAGTTTATCTAGAGTATTAGATAGATGTGTTAGTACGAACCTTGTATTGAATTTTGAAAAATGTCACTTTATGGTAAAACAAGGGATTGTACTAGGACATGTTGTGTCTAATACTGGCATTTCTGTAGATCCAGCAAAGGTGGATGTTATTTCTAGTTTACCTTACCCCTCCTCTGTGAGGGAAGTCCATTCGTTCCTTGGCCATGCAGGTTTTTACCGGAGATTCATTAAGGACTTCAGTAAGGTAGCACTACCCTTATCCAGACTACTGCAGAAAGATATTGAGTTTGAGTTCAGTGAGGATTGCAAACAAGCGTTTGATAAGCTGAAGACCGCCTTGACTCAAGCTCCAATTGTGAGAGGACCAGACTGGAGCCAGCCATTTGAAATCATGTGCGACGCCTCCAATCATGCAGTAGGAGCGGCGCTGGCTCAGCGTGAAGGTAAGGATCCTTTTGTAATTGCTTATGCGTCTAAGACTTTAGACGCTGCTCAGTCTAATTACACTACTACTGAGAAAGAGCTTCTTGCTATTGTTTTTGCTCTGGATAAATTCTGAGCCTATTTACTTGGTGCTAAAGTAGTAGTGTACTCAAACCACGCAGCTCTAAAGTATTTATTAGCTAAAAAGGAGTCCTAACCGAGGCTTATATGTTGGATTTTGCTACTACAAGAATTTAATTTAGAAATTAAGAATAGGAGTGGTAACCAGAATCTAGTGGCAGACCACTTGAGTCGCCTTCAGCATATTAAGGATACCTCCACTCCTATAAATGATAATTTCCCATTCGACAACTTACAAGAAGTATCTGAAGTAGTCCCTTGTTATGCGCTTGTAGCTAATTATCTAGTTAGCCGCACTTTTCCTCCAGACTTTACTAAGCATCAAAGAGACAAGCTGAAAAGCGAGTCCAAATATTATATATGGGATGACCCATATTTATGGAGATATGGTGCTGACCAGGTAATTAGACGGTGTATGCCTCAATCAGAATTCCAGTCTATTTTAGAGGCCTGCCACTCATCTGAGAGTGGAGGACATTTTGGCCCTTAAAGAACAGCTAGAAAAATTTTAGACTGTGGATTCTGGTGGCCTACTATTTTTAAAGACGCTGCTGAATTTTGTAAATCTTGTTCCCCATGCCAAAGGTTTGGTAATATATCCAAGAGGGATGAGATGCCTCAATAGATTATGCTTTTCTGTGAAATTTTTTATGTTTGGGGCATTGACTTCATGGGTCCATTTCCAAATTCTAATGGTCATTTTTATATATTGTTAGCTGTAGATTACATTTCTAAATGGGTGGAAGCAATTTCTACCTGCACTAATGACGCTAACACTGTTGTTTCCTTTGTTAGAAACCATATTATTTGTCACTTTGGATCACCACGAGCAATCGTGAGCGATCAAGGCACCCATTTTTGTAACAGGAGACTAATAGGATTACTGAAGAAGCATGGGTAATTCATAAAGTGGCAACAGCCTACCATCCTCAGACTAATGGGCAAGTCGAGGTGTCAAACAGAGAAATAAAGCATATATTGCAGAAGATAGTCAAACCTCATAGAAGAGACTGGAGCACCAGGCTACTGATGCCAAGGCATCTTAGGCTAGTTTCACTAGCATTTTTCTGTTATTTTTAGTTGTTTTATGCATTTTCTTGAGCCTTAAGTAATCATTTGGGCCAAATAGTCATGCTTGTCTTAAATCATTCAAACATGAAGATTTTGATGCAAATTCCATGAGTTTTTAGTTATATTCCTTGAATGCTATGAATGAAAGATTTCTCATGAAAAATCCAGCCCCTGAGGGGGAAGTTTGGACACACGGGGGGATTGAAGGGGGAATCCAGCCCCTGAGGGGGGAATTTTTTTACACGGAGAACTTTGGATCATTTTCTTTTAGTTTTGTAATTGAATTCAGAGCTATGACTCACTAAACCCCTTTCATTGGATTAGGGAGCTCTATTGTAATTCAATGAATCAATAATAGTTTATCTTCTTCTTCAATCTTTTCTCTTGAATTTTGTTAGAAAGCTTCTCGATCTAAGATGCACTCTAGGCAAACAAAACAGCATACAAGACACCCATTGGGATGAGTCCCTTCTGCTTAGTTTATGGAAAAGCCTGTCACCTGCCAGTTGAGGTAGAGCACAAAGCCTTTTGGGCAGTGAAGGAGTGCAACATGGGATTTGAGAAAGCCGGAGCTGAAAGGAAGTTGCAACTGCAAGAATTAGAAAGCCTTCGCCTAGAAACTTATGAGAACTCAAGGCTGTTGATGAGCGGATAATTTATACGGTTTTTGGCATTGTTTTTAGTATGTTTTTAGTATATTTTAATTAGTTTTTATTATATTTTTATTAGTTTTTAAATAAAAATTATATTTCTAGACTTTACTATGAGTTTGTGTGTTTTCTGTGATTTCAGGTATTTTCTGGCTGAAATTGAGGGACCTGAGCAAAAATCTGATTCAGAGGCTGAAAAAGGACTGCAGATGCTGTTGGATTCTGACCTCCCTACACTCAAAGTGGATTTTCTGGAGCTACAAAAGCCCAATTGGTGCGCTTTTAATTGCGTTGGAAAGTAGACATCCTGGGCTTTCCAGCAATATATAATAGTCCATACTTTTCCCAAGATTTGATGGCCCAAACCGGTGTCCAAAGTCAGCATAGAAATTCTGGCGTCAAAACGCCAGAACTGGCATAAAAGCTGGAGTTAAACGCCCAAACTGGCACAAAAGCTGGCGTTTAACTCCAAGAAAAGTCTCTACACGTGAAAGCTTCAATGCTCAGCCCAAACACACACCAAGTGGGCCCGGAAGTGGATTCTGCATCATTTACTCATTTCTGTAAACCCTAGGCTACTAGTTCTCTATAAATAAGACCTTTTGCTATTGTATTTGGGAGATTTTTACACACTTGATCATACTTTTCACGCTTTGGGAGGCTAGCCATTCGGCCATGCCTAGACCTTTTGTTCTTATGTATTTTTAACGGTAGAGTTTCTACACACCATAGATTAAGGTATGGAGCTCTGCTGTTCCTCATGAATTAATGCAAAGTACTATTGTTTTTCTATTCAATTCATGCCTACTTCTTCTCTAAGATATACACTCGTTCTTCAACCTGATGAATGTGATGATCTGTGACACTCATCATCATTCTCACCTATGAACACGTGCCTGACAACCACCTCTGTTCTACTTGCAATAGCTTGAATGTGTATCTCTTGGGTTTCTAATATAAGATTAGAACCTTCGTGGTATAGGCTAGAATTATTGGCGGCCATTCCTGAGGTCCGGAATGTCTAAACCTTGTCTGTGGTATTCCGAGTAGGATCTAGGAAGGGATGATTGTGACGAGCTTCAAACTCACGAGTGTTGGGCATGTGACAGATGCAAAAGGATCAATGGATCCTATTCCAACATGATCGAGAACCGACAGATGATTAGCCGTGCGGTGACAGTGCATTTGGAACATTTTCACTAAGAGGACGGGAAGTAGCCATTGACAACGGTGATGCCCAACATAAAGCTTGCCATGGAAAGGAGTATGAATGATTGGAAGAAGGCAATAGGAAAGCAGAGGTTCAGAAGGAACAAAGCATCTTCATACGCTTATCTGAAATTCTCACCAATGAATTACATAAGTATCTCTATCCTATTTTATGTTTTATTCATATTTTAATTATCAATTCTCCATAACCATTTGAATTTGCCTGACTGAGATTTACAAGATGCCCATAGCTTGCTTCAAGCCGACTGTCTTCGTGGGATCGACCCTTACTCACGTAAGGTTTATTACTTGGACGACCCAGTGCACTTGCTGGTTAGTTGTGCGGAGTTGTGACAAAGAGTTGAGATTACAATTGTGCGTACCATGATGTTGACGCCATTGATGATCACAATTTCATGCACCAAGTTTTTGGCGCCGTTGCCGGGGATTGTTTGAGTTTGGACAACTGACGGTTCATTTTGTTGCTTAGATTAGGTAATTTTATTTTATGTTTAAGCTTTTTACTTCTTATTTTCGAAAAAAAATTTTAAAAATACAAAAAAAAAATTTCTATTCTGTTCTTCAGAGTTTTTAAGAATGCATTCTAGAGTTTCATGATGATTTGTTGAAGTCTAGCTGGCTGTGAAGCCATGTCTAATCTTTTGGACCGAGGTTTCAACTTATCATCACAAGAGCTTGTTGATTTCTGTCAATTTTTCTATTGAAAGTAATGATATGCTGAAGCTTGGCTGGCCATTGGCCATGTCTTGTATTTTGGACCGAAGCTTTCACTGAAAGCTTGGCTGGCTAGTAAGCCATGTCTAATTCCTGGACTGGAGTTTTAGACTAACATTGCAATGATTCCTGGAATTCTCATTAAAAATTTTGAATCCCTTTATTTTCTTTTCCATATACTTTTCGAAAAAAATCACAAAAAAAATTTATAAAATTATAAAAATAAAAAATATTTTATGTATCTTAGTGTCAATTTTTAAGTTTTATGTCAATTGCATGTCTTTATTCTTCTTGCATTTTTCGAATACATGCATTATGTTCTTCATTGATCTTCAAGTTGTTCTTGATGATTTTAGTGCTCTGATCTTTAATTTCTCTTATTTTGTGTCTTTTGTTGTTTTTCATATGCATTTTCAATTTGTTATAGTCCTTAGTATACAAACTTCTAAGTTTGGTGTCTTGCATGCATTGTTTATTTGATCTTAGTTGCATTCTTTTTATTATTGTTTCTCATCATTAAAAATTCAAAAAAATTTTTAAAATTGTGTCTTTTCAAGTCAATAACACAGAGAATTGAAGATTCAGAACATTCAGCAGAGAAATCACACAGAAAAAGCTGGGCATTCAAAACGCCCAGTGAAGAAGGAAAACTGGCGTTTAAACGCTAGCCAGGGTACCTGGTTGGGCGTTAAACGCCCAAAAAGGTAGCATTTTGGGCGTTAAACGCCAGAATGGATGCCATTCTGGGCGTTTAACGCCAGGAGGACACTAGAGGGAAGATTTTGTTTTTAATTCAAATCTTTTTCTAATATTCATAATTTTTCAAAATCAAAATTTTTTCAAATCATATCTTTTCAATCATATCTTTTCAAAATCAATTTCTTTTCAATTTTTTTATTTATTACTATTTTCGAAAATCCTTGCTACGATTAGTGATTTAATTCAAAATTTTCAAGTTGTTACTTGCTTATTAAGAAAGGATCAAAAGTTTTAATTCTAGAATCATATCTTCTAATTTCTTGTTAGTCAAGTAATCAACTTTAAGTTTAAAACTTTCTCTTTTTAATTTGATTTTCAATCATATCTTCTCAATCATATCTTTTCAATCACATCTTTTTCAAAATTAATTTTCAATCATATCTTTTTTATTTCTAATTTCAAAATCTTTTTCAAAAATCACTTAATTTCTTTCCCAATCTTAGTTTTCGAAAATCATTTACCAAATTTTCAAAATTTCTTTTAATTATTTCAAAATCTTTTACTTTAATTTCGAAAATTCTTCCCCTCTTCCCAAATCCTTCTATTTAAAGGACTAATACCTCTCCATTATCAATAATTCGAACTCTATCTCTCTTGATAAAGTTCAAATTCTCTCTTCTCTACCTCATCCTTCTATTTTTATTTTACTCTGACACCTCAAGGAATCTCTATACTGTGACATAGAGGATTCCATATTTTCTTCTCCTCTCTTTTCATATGAGCAGGAGCAAGGACAAAGGCATCCTTGTTGAAACTGATCCTGAACCTAAAAGGACCTTGAAGAGAAAGCTAAGAGAAGCTAAAGTACAACTCTCTATAGAGGACCTAACAGAACTTTTTAAACAAGAAGAAGACATGGCAGCCGAAAACAACAACAATGCCAACAATGCAAGGAAGGTGCTTGGTGACTTTACTGCACCTACTCCTGACTTCTATGGGAAAAGCATCTCAATCCTTGCTATTGGAGCAAACAACTTTGAGCTTAAGCCTCAATTAGTTTCTCTAATGCAACAGAATTGCAAGTTTCATGGACTTCCATTGGAAGATCCTCATCAGTTCTTAGCTGAATTCTTGCAAATCTGTGACACTGTCAAGACCAATGGGGTTGATCCCGAGGTCTACAAGCTTATGCTTTTTCCC